>NC_069504.1:973121928-973379428 GCF_027579735.1 Bombina bombina
TTTTATCAGTGTCAAATGGCTGCCGGCCTTTTAAGCACCTTTTTTTTTTTGCACATCAGTTTTTGTATTTGTTTCAACAGATATTGTTATGTGGTATTTTGAAATGTAATTTTGAATATCAAGTATGTTCTAGTTCACAGAATTATTAATAAATAGATATATATAAAGTAAATATTCTTCTCAGATACAATCCTATGTTAGGGTTATTCCAAGCCTATGCACTAATAAATGTGTGATATTTTAACCCCTTAATGACCGCAAAAGAACCTGTACGCCGCTGGTCGTTAAGGGATTGTGTTGTGAGCGGCAAGACTGCGCTTTTTGTCGTCTGCCCTCCATACGGATGGCTTCTATAAATACTGAAAATGGCTCCCCCATTAAGGGTTTAAAGTTGTGTTTACTGCAATTTTATAATCTCTCCAAGAAAGGGCATAGTTGCCCACATCTGAAAAAAAATAATCCAGGGACAGTTTTCAGAAGAGCAATTAAAGAGAAAGGTTATATGAAGCAATTAAAGAGAGAGGTTATATAAGTATTGACCTAATTCTCTGATGGATTCCATATCTCCGACGACTCAAGGGAAGTGCAAACGATAAATATAATGCCTTATCTTACGCTCAAAGTCGCACAATTCGGTATAACAAATGGATAGTTAATTTTGTAACCAGAGCGTCTTAATGCAGCCAAAATTTTTTAGCATGTCCTACACTTTTAATGTATAGCCCAGAGAGACCTATTAGTGCTATCAGTGGTGAGTTGTGTTATGCTTGAGCTCAATCCAAAATACCGCTTTACAATTTTGCGATTTTGAGATCTTAAAGGGACAGTCAAGTCCAAAATTAACTTTTATGATTCAAATAGGGCATGTCATTTTAAACAACTTTCCAATTTACTTTTATCATCAGTTTCTCTTTCTTCTCTTGGTATTCTTAGATGAAAGCTAAACCTAGGTAGGATCATATGCTAATTTCTTAGACCTTGAAGGATACCCCTAATCTGAATGAATTTTGACAGTTTTTTACCACTAGAGGGCATTAGTTCATGTGTGTCATATAGATAACATTGAGCTCACGCACGTGAAGTTACCTAGGAGTCAGCACTGACTGGCTAAAATGCAAGTCTGTCAAAATAACTGAAATAAGAGGGCAGTTTGCAGAGGCTTAAATACAAGGTAATTACAGAGGTAAAACATATTATTTTAACTGTGTTGGTTATGCAAAACTGGGGAATGGGTAATAAAGGGATTATCTCTTTAAACAAAAATTCTGGTGTTGACAGTCCCTTTAAGTAAAGTATTATTTTACATAGCATAGTATAGAACTACTTGCAGAACCTCCCTTCTCGTGCACCATCGACTTATCACTTGAGCAATATCCAACTTGAATGTTACTGCAGACCACTAGAAGTCTATGGACGTTTAATATAAGCGCATAAATAGAAGCTATTGGGCTAGAGCACAATAGTGCTAATATTTTTGTGCTCCATTTGCCTTTATTGATCAATCTAATTTGTAAATTTCAGAAGACTCAGATTTCTTCATATGCAGACAAATATGATTGAGAAGACCAGCAAAGGCTTCACATCTGGCTGCCACAAATATCCACCTCAAGCCTTTAGAGCAGACTGTTTTTTAAAATATGACTCCGAGGACATTTATACTACAGGACAGGAAACAAAACATCTGAACTGTCCTGGATAAATTGGGACAGATGTAAGTAATGTTTATGACAAAACAGAATGCCTGCCTACCCACCAGGAAAGTTCAAGAAAGCACCTCTGAAAACATTGTTCCAAAAAGTCCTTCCTGACTAATTAACATTGTAATATTAAAAGGACAGTATACTATGATTTGTTTTTTCCCTTTTTATGTGTTCCCAATTTTTCATTTTACCTGATGGAGTGTTTTAAAATGTTTGCAAATATCTCCTTTATCTCTATTTTGTCATTTGAAATAGCTGTTTTGGCCTGTTGTATTTTTAACTATACTAAATATTTGAATACTTAAGTACTGTTTATATAAATGTTATGTA
Organism: Bombina bombina; assembly: GCF_027579735.1. Classification (NCBI taxonomy): domain Eukaryota; kingdom Metazoa; phylum Chordata; class Amphibia; order Anura; family Bombinatoridae; genus Bombina; species Bombina bombina. The sequence goes on from NC_069504.1 coordinate 973,123,959, forward strand.
AACAAGAATGTTTAGAAGAATTTGCATTCCCAGTGGGTGATGGGACAGAGAGATGATAAAATGTTAATTTTCCATTGTTATCTCTAAGTATTGGCATCACTGTGTATAACTAGATAAGGAGGATTCCATGTAAATATATAGAGATAAAATAATGAGCTCTGTTCTCCCTGGAAGCTCAGCCCATTTGATTAGGCTGTGTTTTCAGTTAGTAGAGACAGATACCTAAATGAGTAATTTCCCATACATTTTAAACTCTGCGGCTGGTATAACAAATAATTGTAAACATATTAAATGGACACTAAACACTAAATATATTTCATGCACCTCCCTCTAATCATGGGTGCTACCATTATGGAACCTAGGTTACACTGCAGTTATCTGAAGAAGAGTTTCTGCACCTGTGTGTAGGGAAAGAAAGATTGGGGCACTCATAACTAGAAGGGACTGGGAATAACCTCAATACTATGCCTATAAAATGTATTTGGTGCTTAATGTCCCTTTAATGGAAAATAATTTACAGTAGACTGCTCTTTGGGGTTTTAATATATATTGATGACAATATTTACCCCTCCTTGCAAGCTAATCTTGCCAAGGTCTAGCGATATTTATAGCATGCCCTGTTCTATCAATAGTGTTCCACTTGTAATCTAGGTCTGAATTGGCTAAGCCAAAATTTAACTTACCGTACATTTGATTAGTTGATTAAACTTAACTTGAATGTCTATTAAAGGGAAATTATACACTCATTTTTTCTTTGCATAAATGTTTTGTAGATGATCTATTTATATAGCCCATAAAGTTTTTTTTTTTAAATGTATAGTTTTGCTTATTTTTAAATAACATTGTTTTGATTTACAGACTCCTAACCAAGCCCCAAAGTTTTATGTGAATACCGTCAGCTACCTTCCCCAGCTTGCTCCTGTTTGTGTAAAGGGTCTTTTCATATGCAAAAGAAGGGGGAGGGGGAGTGTTTTTTGCTGTGGGCTTTCCAACTACCTTTTCAACAGAGCTAAACTGACAGCTTCTAAGTAAGTTTTTAAACAGTTTTATACTGGATTTTTATATCAGTATCTGTGCATCTTATTCTTTATAGTAGTGTCTATTACATGCAGTTATATGAAAATGAGTGTATACTGTCCCTTTAAGGGACGTAAAACTCAAAAGCAATTGATCATCAATTATTTTATTAATGAAAATTAAACATCCTTGCAATATAAACTGATTATTTATTTTGTTATAATATTATTTTCTATTACAATATAACAGAATTATATTTAGGATCCAGTTTGGTATGTGTTTACCTCTGGTTTCTGTCTCCCCTTGCTGTCTGCCTATCTTTTCAATGTCATGTAAGTTTGCAGTGCAGTCAATCAGGTTACATACAGCTTACCCCATTGCTGTTCTGCTTATACTCTTGTAGATGAGCTGCTTTAATTAAAGCTCTCAAATGGTTGATGATTTATTTATTTTTTCGATAGAAAGAATGTCACAATTTTGATAAACTTGTCTAGAGCAAGGTGACTCAAACTACAGCCTACGGCCATATCTTGTCTGCCAAGTGTTTTTTGTATGGTCCTTGTTACGTAAGTTAGGTTTATTAAAGTTAGTTTCCTATGTTATTTGTTAAAGTAAAAATTGATTACAGTCTAATATTATTTTAAGTATGGGTATAATGTAATGTGGCCCACAGCCAATTATTCCATTAGTGACTGGCTATCAGGATAAATAAGATTGGACACCCAGGTCTAGAAGATTCATCATGTTTATCTATCATATAACATCTAGAGAGCCACATGAATTATTAGTATTGTATTTTCAAAAGGTAACCATGTACACAAATAAATAAATTAACAGGAAATAGTGTCTGAAGAGGTTACTCTATAGCAGTGCTGCTAAAAGAAAAGTCCAAAAAATGCTAAAAAGCTAAAAAAAAACATCTCATGGTAAAGTATACACATAGAAAAAAAACTGTTCTTATCCATGTATAATGATCCCAAAAGGGAACTGAAACCGAGTTTATAAATCTATAAATGTTTTTGTAATAAAAACATTCTTTACAATTAGCAGTTATTATTAGCAGTAACATTTTACTATACCCCATCCCCATAGTGAAGTTTTATGCCAGACTGCACTGGTGGCACCCGGGAGTTGTTAAAAAAAAATCAGCTGATTTATTGATTAAGAAGGTAGGTTAATAGATGGATTTGTACACAGGCAAAAAAAGGAACACTTTATATGCTGCAAACATTTTCCTTATTCCTATGTTGGAACTTGGACATATAGCTTGGATAAGCTAAGCTTGGATTGATTCTTCCCATTCTCTTATCTTATATGTAGATACTTTAAACCACACACCCTTTTTCTTCACTGCTTGTCAATGGCAGTTTCCATGATATATTATATTTAAAGTCTGGCATAAAACTTTACTATGGGGACGGGGTATATTCAAATGTTACTGCTAATAATAACTGCTACTTGTAAATATTTTTTTTATTACAAAAACATTTATAGATTCATAGACTCGGTCTCACTTGGGTTTTACTGTCTATATACAGCGCTGTCTTATTTCCTTTTCAAGGAAATTGTACAAAGTCTATAATAAATACCAAAATTAACAGTATCCCTAAATAAATCCTATCTCCCACCTATGCAGTTTTAAAAACTCAAGAAAAGGCATCCTTTAGTGATTATCCAACACACTTCAACCCACTACACCACTTTGGGCTTCCCACTAAGGAACCAAGACATAGTTACCCTGGCTATAAGGAATCTCCATTTTAAGGGTCCCCAGTTCAAGAGACAGTCTAGCACACAACTTGTAATCTAGGTGTATGTCTTTTCAATTTATTTAGGATTTATTTAGAAAGCTCCTTTATTTGTTTCAACTGATCGCCGTTCTAAGCTGCTAACAAAGCCAATGGCAAAAAATTTTTTTGCTAAGAGGTGATGTTTTCACCTCTTAGCAAATAGCCGTGATGTAAATCTGGCTCCCAAGGGCGCCAAGCCGGATTTACCACACGGCTTTTGGCTAAGAGGTGAAAACATCACCTCTCAAGCAAAACAGCTTCCTTAGCAGCTCAGAACGGCGATCGGTTGAAACAAATAGAGGAGCTTTCTGCATGAAGTATCTTATATTTCATGAATGAAAGTCCCTTTTATTTGTTTCAATAGTCAATCCTAGAGTTTCAAAAACGCTAGGATTGACTTTCACTTTAATCAGTTAAATAAAAAACACATCTGCATGCAAAATGCTGCTCTAGCATCTATTTACTATTTAAAGAGAATGTAAAGTAAAAATTAAACTTTCACGTTTCAGATAGCGCATGTCATGTTAAACAATTTTCCAATTTACTACTATTATCTCATTTGCTTTGTTTTCTTGAAATCTTGTGTTGAAAAGCATACCTAGGTAGATTCAGTGGTCACAATGCACTACTAAGAGCTAGCTGCTGAATGGAGGCTGTACGTAAATGCATCTTGTCATTAAATTACCAACTGTTCAGCTAGTTCCTGGTAGTGTATTGCTGCACCCTCAACAAAGGATACCAAGAGAATGAAACAATTTGATAATAGGATTTGTTTAAATGGTATGCTCTCTAGGGAAGAAGTAAAGAAAACCATCATGTCTTTGTCTCTAGGGAAAGCACCGGGACGCGATTGCCTCCCCATTGAATTTTATAGGTTGCTTAAACCCCAAGTAACTCCAATCCTTACAGACCTCTTCTCTGGTTACTTCAGAGGAGAGGATGTCCCAGTCCAAAACTTCTCGATGGCCAACATTCACCCTCATCCCTAATCTTCGGAAACACCCTTTGTTACCTGAGTCATACAGACCGATTTTATTACTAATCGCTGACTATAAAATTCAAACCAAGCTCCTAGCAGAGCATTTAAAATTTGTTCTTCCTGACTTAATTACACGAGGAGCAAATCGGACTCATGTTTGATTGTTCATTCGTAATGAATGTATGTTGAGTATTGCATGTGATCCAACATTTTTGGAGTCTAAGGCAAAATAGTACAGACACTCTTTTTATCACTATGCCACAATTCAATTTCTCAGGCCCCTTTCTCTCCTTCATCAAAAAATTATATACCTCCCCAATGGCAAACATTTATGTCAACAGTATATTCTCCCCAGCTGTATACTTGTACCGGAACACGAGACAAGGATGCCCCCTATCCCCTCTATTGTTCAACACAGCCCTGGAGCCACTGGCTGTTAAGCTATGACAAAAATTATCCAGGAACCATACTTCACCTATTCTAACAGTTTTGCAAACTTTTGGCTTATTCTCAGGCTACAAAGTGAATATGCAAATGTTGGAAATCTTCTGGCTGAACCAACACAAAAAACAAAATTTCAAATACCATTTTATTGTGGCCAATCCATCCTAAACCTATTTAGTTATTAAGATACACGCCAATCATTATAAATTATATGCTGTAAACATATCTCCTCTATGTGTAGCACTTCATAACCAGATGAGGAGCTAGAAATCACTCCAGCTATCTCTGGCAGGTAGAATTAGCTTGTTAAAGATGATTATACTACCCTGCTTGTTATATCCCCTACTTATGCTGCCTCTACTATTAATAAAAGCAGATGTGAAACATTTTCAACTCTGTGGTACATTATTTTTTATGGAAGGGAGGTAAGCCTAGAATCATGGCAAACAAACTTAGTTTAAGTTCTGTAAATGGGGGACTGGCTGTGCCAGATTTTAGACTATACAACTGGGCAGCCTTGGTACACCTAGTTTTGGATTGGCAGTTAGGAATGCAACATTAGGTCCTGTGTCCGTAGCATATATTCCACATATGTCAAACGTCATGAGTGTTAAAGTGGTGGGTTCAAACCTATTATATAGAGACCACTTGAAAGCCTAGCAGTTATCCCATAAACTCTTAAAGAAACCCAATAACATCTCGGCTTATTAAGCTAGTCATGTGACTCGGGTCACAGCAAGGGTTGAACTCCATTGAAATAATGTTAGATCCATTAACAAGATCTATTAAAACATTTGCCTCTTTACAAAGGGAACACAATTTTCCACATAAACATTTCTATGCATATCTTCAGCATGTGGGGAGCTTGGTTAGAGACAATCCAGGATTTAAGGAAGGTTCCCCTTTCCGACTTACACAAGCATTATATATAAGATAGGTAGATTCTCCCTTTCGGAAATCTATCAAACCCTCATGCAGCCACTTATACAAAAATTACAACCCCTGATATTAAGGAGCTGGGAAAGGGAAGGGTTAACAGAGATTATGTGGGCAGTAGTTTGCAAGGGATTGGGAAAAAACAAGAAAAGTTACCTTGTTGGGAGTCACAGATACGGATACTACACAGATATTATTTGACACCAAGGGGTTTGGCTAAATGTGTTGAAAATTTGGCTATTAAAAGTGTGTAAAATGCTCTGTACAAGCCGCTACTTTGCAACATTAGTTTTGGACGTGCCCATTAATTAATCAGTTCTGGAGTAAGCTCCAATACTGGATCAACAGGAAATTGGATATACAGATAGAACTTCTTCCTCAACACATATTATTTTTGCAATGGGATAATAGATATAGACAGTTTAACACTTTACTTACTCTCATAGTCCTACTTGCTAGAAAGTGTATTCTCCAGAATTGGATAAAGAAAATGATACCCTCTCTCTCCTATTTTAGAAACATGCAACATTTGCATATGTTCACAGAGCAATTGGATGCATGGGCAGATGTGCAAAACAGATTAGCTCTTTTTCGTTGTAAGTGGCATAAGCTCATTCTAACATTTGAATTAGAAATGCAAAGGCAGCTTTTAACACTGTTTCAAAACTCAGTGATTTTTATGACAGAGGTTTTAGGGGAGAATGGTCTAACGTGTTCGCCTCTGTTTAGATGGCTTATGCTTTACCTCCGTCCCTCATCTTCCTTCCCCTTCCCCCCTTTTTTTCCTGGTGACTGCTGGACCCTGTCACCAATTTTGCATTGTTTGTTGTGATGCTGGCAAGACTATGCTATATGTATGTTAATGTCATGCTATATGATGTATAGATTCTTCAATAAAAAGAAGTTATAAAAAAATGGTATGCTCTATGTGAATCATAAAATAATTTATTTTGGGTTTTATTATTTAATGCTCCTTAAAATGATTATAATTTTGAAGACAAAATTAAAAATGTGACAATGACTTCATAGACGTATATATAACACAAAGCCCCTGTATATTATTCAGTATAACAATGTTTGATGACTGATAGAAATACGAATTACTGACATCAGCACCAGCTTGAAAGCATTGCATTCTATGCCCAAAAGCAACAAATATTAAAGATCACAGAACGGCCCTGTGTAAGTTACAATGTTTGACTTTTCAACAGAATGAAAGAAATTCATAATCTGCTACTTTCAGATCTAAGTTAATACATTCTTTGAATATATTCAGTTCTAAATCTTTGCAAATATTACTTTAATGATATCCTATGCACTTACTTCCTCAAATAGAAAGGTGAGAATTCTGCAGAACTAGTATTATCTTTAATCACCAGCACATATCTTAGTATGGTAATTCCGGCTCACAGAATTTCAAGTTTTGAAATGCTTAGGGCATAGAACTGGGTGGAAATATAGCAGCAAATTATAGTGTAAAAATAACTAATCAGTGCAAACACAGTTCTAATACCAAAAATGTGAAGATTACTTGTAGAGTATTAGAAATATAAATTCCTTCTGACTTTGCAAACTGCATTGCCTATGAAATAAAACATTGTTGTCATACAGAAAAAAATAAGATTTTAAAAAGTTAATTAAACATTTAAAGGTAACTAAAAATAAAAAATAATCTTTTATTGATTCAGGTTACATCATGAAATTTTAAAATAAACCGTTCAATCTACTTTCGTTATCAAATTGTTCACAGTCTTATTATATTTACAGTTTGTGATGTGCTAGAACCTGTGCAAGCAGTGGCGGGTCTATTAGGGTGCTGGGGGGGGGCATGGTGTGCGCGTGGAGCACCCCTGTTAAGACGCAGCGAAGAGCTGCCAAGAGGTTCTGTATATAATTTACAGTGTACTGTGTCTTTGAGCCAAATCTCACACCCTCCCCCGTTTCTATGAACAGACCGAGTGCTGAGTCCCACCCCCAGGCAGCATTACGTCAAAATGAGTGGGGAAAGAATCTGAGGCACCTTGTGACACCTACAGGCCTGGATTTTATATGTATTTTTATTGAGAATGATAATCCTTAGAACAAAGATGACGTAACTTCCTAATGTGAGACTGGAGCACAGCTGAAGTATATTCCAGTGTTACATAGGGAGTTAAATGATGGCTGATAGAAAATGCTATTGGTGGTATTTTAATGTCAGTGAGGGATGCCTTCTTACTCTAAACTAATTCTGTGGACTTTATTTTATAACTGACAGCATAGATCCACATGTACTGTATGTCTATGCATATTTGTGTGTAGTCTGTGTTTGTATACATGAGTCTGTGTATTAGTGTGTAGTGTGTATGTGTGTATGTGTATTTATGTATATAGTTGTCATGAGATGCAGGACATATGCAGGACACAGCAATGATGGTACAACTCTATTTTATTACAGAGCACAGAAACATACATCTAGTCAGGTTGATTTCACTAACTAACTGCGACACAGACCACCAGACCTAAGCCCCGCCCCCAACTAGTGACATCACATCATGCTCTCATCACATCTTCCCCTTTTTCAAAGGTGAAGCATACACTTGAATATAACAAATAACAAGGTATACGAACAGAGTATACAACAACATTTTTTTTTCGAACAATATATAAACAAATAGGTTCAGAAAATATAAACACATAAATTACATCCTGACTTGGACATCGGGGTAGACTAACAGAATAGTTTAGTGTTAGGAGCGCCTATTTAAAGGCTAAGTCTAATGAGGGTATAAATAAAAATTCGTCGTTAAGTATACCAGCACAAGGAGCCCAAGTGTGTAAAAAATATTTACAGGTTTATTATAGCTTTAAAATTAACAAATTTATTAAAGCAATAGCTAGGTGTCTATAATTGCAAACAGATTTATAAAAGCATAAAAGTATATGGATCCATATTACTTCATAAATAAACAATAATTAAAAACATTCAATGGTGGACTGTTTATATGATAAAATCAGTTTTACAGTCTATGATAAAATTGGTTTGGGTGAAATCAAAAAGATGTACAAATGATACAGTAAAATACAATAAAATAAAATACAGAAATAATGCAATAAAATTCAGAAATGGTGTACAAAAAGCAGCAAATGGGGATAGGTCGTGTGACCTAGGATAAGAACATATATGTGAAAAATGTCTTCCTGATTTAATTTGAGAAAAAAAAAATGATAATCCTTTGAAAAATTAAGTGAAATGATGTTTTAAACCTGAAAAAAATGTGTGAATCCCCTCGTGAAAAGTCAAAAAGTGTCCAAAATTAAGTCAATAATTATATCAAAAAAGGCAAAAAAGTCAATTATGAAAAACCAAAAATCCAAAATAAGATATCAAATTAAAAATGAAATCCAAAAATTTTTTTTAGTGATAATGTGATGTCCAATAAAAGTAAAAAATGCCACCTGTGTTTATGAATCAAACTGTGAATAGCTGAAAAAATAAAAATAAAAAATCCAAGCCGAAACGCGTTGGCATATATGGTGAGTTTTATTTCTACTTGTGCAAACATATTTTAAACGATACTGCTCTATGTTGCATTTTTCTTTTTCTTTTTCTTTTTCCACAGGGATTGGATCGTCTTACATTTTCTTATAATCATTTTTTATATTTACTGTTTCTTATATCCAATATTTTCAAGAAATTGGTCAGTTGGATTTTTTATTTTTATTTTTTCAGCTATTCACAGTTTGATTCATAAACACAGGTGGCATTTTTGACTTTTATTAGACATCACATTATCACTAAAAAAATTTTTTTGGATTTCATTTTTAATTTGATATCTTATTTTGGATTTTTGGTTTTTCATAATTGACTTTTTTGCCTTTTTTGATATAATTATTGACTTAATTTTGGACACTTTTTGACTTTTCACGAGGGGATTCACACATTTTTTTCACATTTTTTTTCAGGTTTAAAACATCATTTCACTTAATTTTTCAAAGGATTATCATTTTTTTTTCTCAAATTAAATCAGGAAGACATTTTTCACATATATGTTCTTATCCTAGGTCACACGACCTATCCCCATTTGCTGCTTTTTGTACACCATTTCTGAATTTTATTGCATTATTTCTGTATTTTATTTTATTGTATTTTACTGTATCATTTGTACATCTTTTTTATTTCACCCAAACCAATTTTATCATAGACTGTAAAACTGATTTTATCATATAAACAGTCCACCATTGAATGTTTTTAATTATTGTTTATTTCTTTCTGTATCAGAGGACAGTTCATGCAAAGTTACATCAAGCTTGATGTAACTTTGCATGAACTGTCCTCTGATACAGAAAATGTTGAATTAGAGTTCGCTGGAGGCAAATATATATCCCCGCTGTGATCTTGCTGAGGGGAAGGCACCTCTCTTAGAACAGGGGATCCCACCGGCGGTGGTACTGAGGCATCCAGTTCCAGACTCTCAGGTACAGGCTGAAGATGTCTTCGGTTACGGCGTGTAACCGTCCCTCCCTCAGTAAGGACTGTATAAGACCTTGGTTCTGGAGAGTGGCCAACTACCGTAGCAGGTGTCTTCCATTTCTTCTCATCATCCAGTTTAATTCTGACAGTTTGCCCCGCATTCAGTTCCTGTAAGGGCCTGACAGAATGTCTCCTGTCATAGAAGAAACGATAACCCTTTTCTGCCTCTTCATCCCTCCTAAGAACTTCGTCCCGAGGAACAGGGCCAGACTGCTTGAAGACTCCCACTGAGGGTAAAGTGGTGCGAATCTGGCGTCCTAGCATCGGCTGTGCCGGGCTAAACCCGGTAGCTTGAATGGGCGTCGCCCTGTATGACAAGAGGGACAAGAGGGCCAGGTACGGCTCAGATTGCTTTAGAATGAATTTTGTTGTTTGAACTGCCCTTTCAGCCATTCCGTTGGCCTGCGGATAATGTGGACTTGACGTGAAATGTACAAAGTCATATTCCCTGCTGAAAGCACTGAACTCTGTAGAAGCGAACTGCATACCATTATCACTCACCAGCTCCATTGGAATGCCCCACCGGGCGAACAAGCTCTTTAGGCGAATGATAATGGCTTGACTTGTGATATCTTTTTGAAACAGGTATTGGCGCACCTCCAAACACATAAGACCACAAATTATTTCACATGTTTAAACTTTTTTTCCTTTATATTGCAAAAAGTTGCCTTCATAATATTTCTTAAATTTTTGAATAAAGATGGGATCTTAGTCACACAATATGGCCATATTCTGCTCAGCCAGTCACCACTTACAAGGTGTCCCATAAAAGACTGGTCCTACCTATATGAAATTAGCCAAACTAAGCTAAATAATGCAATATTTAATATACCAAAATAGAATTTCCAATCTCTCATCCAGACTGCATGGGATGAGGCTTCCTGGCTACATATTATTCCACATATTTTAAACTTATTTCTTAATGCTGCACAGAACTGCCTTCCCAATATTTCTTAATACTATACAATTAGCCAATACAATTCTAATATACCAAAGAGAAATTTCCAACATTACAATACTATACCTCTCACGCAGACTGCATAGGATGAGGCTTTCTGGCTTTATATACACACAGTTAAATTACATTGTTTGGAACACACCTGAACAGGGTGGAGTGCTTTAAACCAAAGGGCTTTGGTCAGTACCCTAGTGATAAATCAGTGAGAAATTTTGATTAAGCACATCTAATAAAAGCATATGTTTTTAAAATACACATATTGTGGGAGTGCTGCCAAAGTGACCGAAAAGTAAATATAATTTTGAAACAGGTATTGGCACACCTCCAAACACATGAGACCACAAATTATTTCACATATTTAAACTTTTTTTCCTTTTTTTCTTTGACTTGTGATATCATTCAGGGGTGCAATTTCCAAATACCTGGAATAGTAGTCGATCACAACAAGGAACTTTTTTCCGTGCAGTTCACACAAGTCAGCAGCTATTTTCTGCCACGGCCCCACAGGCAGCAGAGTAGAAATCAAGGGAGCCCTTCTCTGAGTAGGCCGGCGTTCCCGGCAAAAGGCACATTTAGACACGTGATTTGCAATGTCGGAGCTGATCCCAGGCCACCACACAGCTGTAGCTGCCCTTTCTCTGCACTTTGTAATGCCTAAGTGGCCATCGTGAATCCTGTTTAACATCTCCTTCCTCATGCTGACAGGAATTACAATGCGGTCTTGGAACAGCACCAACCCCTCCAGCTCCATGAGCTGTGACCTCTCTGGCTGGTAAGCACTTAAAGACATCCAGGCTGCCCGGCTCTCGGGCCAGCCTTCTTTTATCTACTTTATAACCTCTTGCAGATCTGTGTCCAAATATGTCTCTTTCTTTATTTCCTCCAGTTTCCTTGAAGAAATGGACTTAGAGGCCAGAACTGAATCAACATACACTTTCACATCAGATTCTGTGGAGAATTCTTCAGCAGCAGCCAGCAGGAGCCTGGATAGTGTATCCGCCACAACCAGTTGTTTCCCCGGCACATGCACTGCCTGAACATTGAACCTGAGCAGTCTCATTAAAAGTCTCTGGCATCTCAAGGGTGTTTTGTCAATGTCATAAGAGTTGATTAGAGGGACTAGCGGTTTGTGGTCAGTTTCCAGACTAAATTTCTCCAAACCCACTAGATAACGCTGAAAGTGCTCACAGGCCCAAACTGCAGCCAGGCACTCTTTCTCAATTTGAGCGTATTTTGACTCCGCAGCCTTTAGTGTGCGGGAACAGTAGGCGATGGGCTGTAGTTTATTTTCATTTAACTGCAGGAGTGCAGCCCCCAACCCATAACTGCTTGCATTGGCACTAACCACAGTCTTTTTTGAAGGGTCGTAGAACCCCAGCACTGGGGCAGACCCCAGCAGGGACTTGGCCTGCAGAAAAGCTTTTTCTTGTGAAGGTCCCCAGACCCAGGCAACGTCTTTCTTAAGCAACTCTGTGATAGGGTGTAAAACTGTTGATAAATCTGGAAAAAACTTGCCCACGTAATTTACAAGGCCCAATATCTGTCTCAGCTCATGTACTAGATAACGCTGAAAGCGCTCACAGGCCCAAACTGCAGCCAGGCACTCTTTCTCAATTTGAGCGTATTTTGACTCCGCAGCCGTTAGTGTGCGGGAACAGTAGGCGATGGGCTGTAGTTTATTTTCATTTAACTGCAGGAGTGCAGCCCCCAACCCATAACTGCTTGCATCGGTACTAACCACAGTCTTTTTTGAAGGGTCGTAGAACCCCAGCACTGGGGCAGACCCCAGCAGGGACTTGGCCTGCAGAAAAGCTTTTTCTTGTGAAGGTCCCTAGACCCAGGCAACGTCTTTCTTAAGCAACTCTGTGATAGGGTGTAAAACTGTTGATAAATCTGGAAGAAACTTGCCCACGTAATTTACAAGGCCCAATATCTGTCTCAGCTCATCTGTTCAATAGCATGAATTTTCTCGGGGTCTGGCTTGATGCTATCCCCGTTGATGCTATGCCCAAAGTAACATAATTCGGTTTTCCTAAAATGACATTTTTCTTTATTCAGCTTCAGCCCAGACTCTTTGATAGCCTGTAGCACACAACTTAAACGCTGATCATGCTCCTCCACTGTAGACCCATACACTAGAATGTCATCCATGACGACCGCTTTGCCCACGTGGTCACTCAGGAGAGAACTCATTTCCCTTTGAAAGATTTCAGGAGCGGAGAATATCCCAAAGGGGAGTCTGCAGAAGCAGAACCGACCTACCGGTGTGATAAAGGTAGTCAGTTTGCGGCACTTTGGATCCAGTGGGATCTGCCAAAAGCCGCTAGAAGCGTCTAATGTGGAAAAGAACTTCGCCCCAGCCAACTTTGGAGCTATATCTTCTAATGTCAGCAGCACAAATCTCTCTCTCTTCACTGCTTCATTCAACCATTTCAGGTCCACACAGATGCGCACCTTTCCGTTTTTCTTTGCAACTGGAACAATGGGGGCGCACCAATCAGTCGCTTCAACAACCTCCTCAATAACCCCCATAGACTTCATGCGCATAAGCTCTTTCTCCACTTGAGGCATGAGCGGGAATGGAATTCTACGGGGAGTAGAAATACAGTATGGGACTGCGCCACTTTTAAGTGCTATACGGACTGGTTTGCAATTTAATAGGCCCAACTCGCCAAACATATCTTCGGAAATCTCATTCACTCTGGCCACGAGGCCCAAGTCACAGGCTGCTTTTCTGCTCAATAAATTGTTAACACACTGACCTCGGATCACATGCACCCACATGGTGAACTTCCTTTGCTTGTACTCACATCTGGCAAGAAATTTCCCCACACAATCAATGCGGCCACCAGGACTATGGACATTTGAAGTAACCTTTGCCAGCTGGGGCTGTTGAGGCAGTTTCATAAATTCTGCAAAAGACATAACAGTGATATCTGCTCCTGTGTCAATCTTAAAATCAACTTTGGCTCCCATTACAGTATAAGTAACTTTCAAATTTTCCTCTGAGCTTGGCCGTTCCACAACGAACCCCACAAAAAACACTTCCTGACCCTCCTGGTCACTGTCCACCTGCATCTTCTTAATGTATTCAGTTTTACACACCTCTTCAAAATGGCTCATTCTGTTACATTTTCTGCATCTTTTATCTCTGGCCGGGCATATAACACTCTGATCATGGGCACGGTAGCACCGTGTGCATCGGGCATGTTGCGCCCATCCACTTCTAGGCCTTTCCATTACTTTAGATCTACCACTCACACTGTGCCTTTCACTAGCAGCTTTCCTGGACTGCTGCACTTCATCCACAATACTCTCAGACCTCAGATCAGCACTCTGCTTTTTCACCAGTTCACTCTGGCGGGCCATCCTAATAGCCCCATCTAACGTTAAATCAGACTCTAACTGTAACTTCAGTAAGACTTCAGCATCTGCAATTCCTATGACTATTCTGTCTCTGATTTGCTCTTCTTTAGCAACACCAAACTCACAGAATTCAGCTAGTTCATACAGGCTGCGCACAAATGACTCCACAGATTCTCCCACACGCTGATTACGTTTGTGAAAACAAGCTCTCTCATGAATCACATTTCTTTTGGGCACAAAGTGGGCACTGAGTTTATCCATACCTATATCAAAGTTAAATTCTTCCCCTTCTTGTAAAGTAAAAGCATTGAACACTGGCTCCACATCTTTCCCCATAGAGTATAAAAGAGAATTAACTTGTACTTCACCACTCTCCTTGTTCAGTTTGGAAGCAATCCTGAAGCGCTGAAACCGCTGACACCATGTGGGCCAAGCTGCAGGCTGAGAGAAGTCAAAAGGCTCAGGTGGGGTAAACTTTGACATCGTCATCGATCAGGAACAGAAGCGCAGGCCAGAACTTCTGACACCATGTCATGAGATGCAGGACATATGCAGGACACAGCAATGATTGTACAACTCTATTTTATTACAGAGCACAGAAACATACATCTAGTCAGGTTGATTTCACTAACTAACTGCGACACAGACCACCGGACCTAAGCCCCGCCCCCAACTAGTGACATCACATCCTGCTCTCATCACAATAGTCTGTGTTTGTATACGTGTGTATGTGCATGCATGTGTGTAGTCTGTGTTTGTATACATGTGTCTGTGTATTAGTGTGTAGTGTGTATGTGTGTATGTGTATATATGTATATAGTCTGTGTTTGTATACATGTGTCTGTGTATTAGTGTGTAGTGTGTATGTGTGTATGTGTATACATGTGTGTATGTGTATATATGTATATAGTCTGTGTTTGTATACGTGTGTATGTGCATGCATGTGTGTAGTCTGTGTTTGTATGCATGTGTGTATATCTAGGGAGAGAGAGAGCGCTGAAACAATTCACCTCAAAGTATACAGGTTGATATCAAAAAATCCCCAGATAAAATTGATGATTGAAATCTATGTAAATAGTCTTCCTGCGCTAAAGGCCAGATTATGTGGACCTAAAGCTAAAACATTTGAGGTGACACTGAATAGATGGAAATGATCACTCAGGACATAAAATATGTTAAATATGAGCTAATATTTATTATTAATAAAAGAGATGATTAAAATATTTTCTTTGAAAATTTATTAGTAAAATAATTTTTTAAAATTTTTAAAAAAAAATTGATTAAAAATAGAATTTAATTGAATTTTGTATTAAAAAGCTGATATAATAATGTTTTTCAGCAAAAATAACAGAGGCAAAAAAGATGAAAAGAAAAGATATAAGTGAGGTGAGTGTACTGAGCAGAGGATATAGTTAGTATACACAGCACATTTAGTTAGTATGTTAGTATAGTTAGTGAGGTTATTCAAACAACAGATGCGGTTAATATACAGCAAGTGTAATGAGTGCAGTGGATTTGATTGAGGTTAAAGTGTAAACTAAAAATGGGTCAGCTAAAGGTGTATAAGCTCAAGTGGTGTGTGCTAAAAGTGGTGTGTGCTAAAAATGTATTATAAATTAAAATTATGTCAACTAAACAGCTATAAAATAAATATACCTAAATTCATCAAGTGGACAGTTGTGCAAAAAAGCAATGTAAATGAAACTTAGCTAAAAAATAAAGTTAAATATTAAAGTTAAATAGAGCTAGGTTAATAAGGCAAAGTTAGTACAACTAAAACAGCGTAACTAAAATTTGGTATTAAAAATTGCCATTTCAAACACAATTGTGATAGAACTGTAAAATGAAAGTTCTTTTCTGTGCACAGATAAAGAGTGTTGGCATATGCAAAATGTTGGGCAAGTGAAATTTTCAGTGCCGTCTCCTTTTTATGTTAAAAGTACCTTGTAAGATCAGACTCACAGTCTTTTTTGTAATTCAATCCTATGGTAAAATCAAATGAAGTAATCCAAAGTTCAGGTAATACCAGGTTACCTTAAGCTGCTTTTATTCAAGGAAGCATCTGTCAGGTTGTTAATATAGTACCTTGTTTCTTTCCTTGTCCTTTGTGGTAAAGCCAGGTTACCACTATGAATTTCAAGCCGCATACAGGGCTGGTGTGACGTTAATGTGGTGCTTCCGCGTCTGGAAGCAGAGTAGTTCTCGTCTGGTCTTTTTCTTGATGATGGTAGTCTGACGTCACAGACTACGGTGGCTCAAATTGGCCAAAAAGAAGTAACGCGTTTCGGTCGTGGACCTTTCTCAAACTTCTGATTTGCTCCGTGTTCGTCTTGGTCTTTATATAGCAGAGCTTGTAACTTGACGTATGTAAGCACCTCCTTATTTGTTGTCAAAGGGCTAACATCAGATATGGGATGCCAGGAATCAGGTGATCACCAGTTGGGTAGAGTATCAGTGGAGAAATTGTCTAGTCCTGGAATCTGAGTCACTCAAGAGCAGGGTGACCTTGGAAGGAAGTGAAATAATGTGATGTAATGTGACATTATTTCACTTCCTTCCAAGGTCACCCTGCTCTTGAGTGACTCAGATTCCAGGACTAGACAATTTCTCCACTGATACTCTACCCAACTGGTGATCACCTGATTCCTGGCATCCCATATCTGATGTTAGCCCTTTGACAACAAATAAGGAGGTGCTTACATACGTCAAGTTACAAGCTCTGCTATATAAAGACCAAGACGAACACGGAGCAAATCAGAAGTTTGAGAAAGGTCCACGACCGAAACGCGTTACTTCTTTTTGGCCAATTTGAGCCACCGTAGTCTGTGACGTCAGACTACCATCATCAAGAAAAAGACCAGACGAGAACTACTCTGCTTCCAGACGCGGAAGCACCACATTAACGTCACACCAGCCCTGTATGCGGCTTGAAATTCATAGTGGTAACCTGGCTTTACCACAAAGGACAAGGAAAGAAACAAGGTACTATATTAACAACCTGACAGATGCTTCCTTGAATAAAAGCAGCTTAAGGTAACCTGGTATTACCTGAACTTTGGATTACTTCATTTGATTTTACCATAGGATTGAATTACAAAAAAGACTGTGAGTCTGATCTTACAAGGTACTTTTAACATAAAAAGGAGACGGCACTGAAAATTTCACTTGCCCAACATTTTGCATATGCCAACACTCTTTATCTGTGCACAGAAAAGAACTTTCATTTTACAGTTCTATCACAATTGTGTTTGAAATGGCAATTTTTAATACCAAATTTTAGTTACGCTGTTTTAGTTGTACTAACTTTGCCTTATTAACCTAGCTCTATTTAACTTTAATATTTAACTTTATTTTTTAGCTAAGTTTCATTTACATTGCTTTTTTGCACAACTGTCCACTTGATGAATTTAGGTATATTTATTTTATAGCTGTTTAGTTGACATAATTTTAATTTATAATACATTTTTAGCACACACCACTTTTAGCACACACCACTTGAGCTTATACACCTTTAGCTGACCCATTTTTAGTTTACACTTTAACCTCAATCAAATCCACTGCACTCATTACACTTGCTGTATATTAACCGCATCTGTTGTTTGAATAACCTCACTAACTATACTAACATACTAACTAAATGTGCTGTGTATACTAACTATATCCACTGCTCAGTACACTCACCTCACTTATATCTTTTCTTTTCATCTTTTTTGCCTCTGTTATTTTTGCTGAAAAACATTATTATATCAGCTTTTTAATACAAAATTCAATTAAATTCTATTTTTAATCAATTTTTTTTTAAAAATTTTAAAAAATTATTTTACTAATAAATTTTCAAAGAAAATATTTTAATCATCTCTTTTATTAATAATAAATATTAGCTCATATTTAACATATTTTATGTCCTGAGTGATCATTTCCATCTATTCAGTGTCACCTCAAATGTTTTAGCTTTAGGTCCACATAATCTGGCCTTTAGCGCAGGAAGACTATTTACATAGATGCATGTGTGTAGTCTGTGTTTGTATGCATTTGTAATCTCTGTATTTGTGTGTAGTGTATGTTTGTAGTCTGTATTTGTCTGTGTAGTCTGTGTGTATGTGAGCAGTCTGTATATGTGTGTATGTGTGTGTAGTTTCTGTGTATTTGTGTGTAGTCTCTGTGTATGTGAAAACATATGGACTACTCCTATAAATTAAAATGTGATACTAGCAAATTAACAAATATCCAAAAGCCCTCTGTTAGCTATTCATAGAAGAAGAATGCAAAATACAGTAATATGCGCTTGGAAAGGTATTATACTCAAATAAAATATACATATACTTCTTGCAAATATAAAAATCAAAATAAAAGTTAAAGACCACCAATGGTTCAATAATATAAAAAGTTTACATCCATATAGAACATCAAGTTCTTTCTTTAAATGGGTAAAAGTTCCATAAATTGGGGCCAGGAACTAGTGGCTGTTACAAAAGACTTCCAAAAGGCAAATATCTTAGCTGCTACAGGCATTAAAAACACTCACTTTCTTCCAAGTACGTAACTCCCCAGAATAATGTGGACTACAACCATATCAAATAAGATGTACCTCTTCATTAAAGACCCTCTGAGGTCTAAGCCGGTTACCTTTGATCTTTTCTTCCGTCTTCCGCATATTGCTATTGCGTGTCTCACTGTCTACCAATGGCTCCATAGGATTTACTTTACCATACAGATTGTATCAACCTTCTTAGTTATGAGCATTTCTAAACTCACAGTTGTTACAGAGTGCTCTCTGTTAGATCAAAATTCCACTGCTCACATGTATAGTTTATAGCAATCTGCTGCATCTACGCGTTTCAGCCAATACTGGCTTTTATCAAGATGCCTTGCTTACTACTCTTTGCCTTTTTTAAAGCCACCCTGTCCAGCCATCTTCCAATTATCTGTTGGAAAATTTATTAAAGGGGAAAACCACAGTTTACTCTTCTTTATTGGAATCTTCAATATTCAAAAAATATAAAGATCTTACACCATATTTTATACATAAGGAAAACAATGTACATTGCACAGTAATCCTAAACCTTTACAATCAGTCCAGGATAAGATAACACATTCAAGGTATTAAGTATATGATGAACTATATCCCTGGCATATATATGTCTATAAGAACTGTTCAAACCAGACTAGAAACTTTAATATAATTATTAATTCAGGAAAGAATACATATCCCTGTCACAAATATGTCTAAAAGAACTGTTAAAACCATACTAGAAACTTCAGTATAATTATTAATTCAAGAAAGGATTCAAGTCTAGTTCAACATTTAAACAATCGGGGGTTAGTGAACCAAAATTATAAATCAATTCTGCCTCACAGTATAGCATCGCACTTTCATTGTCCCCTCCTCTCTTATCCTTATATACTCTCTTCAGACTCTAAAACTGTAGACCCTTAGGCCCCAATTTATCAAGGTCTGTCAGACCTGATCCAATAGTGCGGATCAGGTCTGACAGACCTCGCTGAATACGGCGAGCAATACGCTCACCATATGCAGCATTGCACCAGCAGCTCACAAGAGCTGCTGGTGCAATGTCGCCCCCTGCAGACTCGCGGCCAATAGGCCACCAGCAGGGGGTATCAATCAACCTGATCGTACTTGATCGGATTGATTTCCGGCGATGTCTGTCCGCCTGCTCAGAGCAGGCAGACAGGTTATGGAGCAGCAGTCTTTGTGACCGCTGCTTCATAACTGCTGTTTCTGGCGAGCCTGCAGGCTCGCCAGAAACACGGGGCATCAAGCTCCATTCGGAGCTTGATAAATATGCCCCTTAGTGTTCATATTGTGTATTTCCTTAAAGTGTTTAGATGTTTCTTCATCCTATCCCTGACGGATCTTTGTTTTTGACCTAAATATTGTTTGTGGAATGGCTATTTGATCAAATATCTGTATTATATCTGTAATCTCTAATTCATATTTCTTAACTGTTGAAACAATTTTATTATTTTTACTTGTATGATTACAAGCTTCACAACTGTAGCATGGAAAGAAACCTTTTATTTTATTACCCAATAAATCCCTATCCTTCCCAGGAGGGATTTTATCAGACTCACCCGGGGCCAGGAAGCTTTTTAAATTCTTTGCTTTTTAAAAAATAATTTAAGGATTAGCCTTCACATGATCTCCTAAAATATGATCCTTTTTTTATCAGATGCCAATGTCTATTTAAAATATACAAGAGGAATTATCTTTTGAGTGGTATGAGACATTGGAAAATGCTTAATAAAAATTATAATTAAATCTAGAAATCTAACTTTAGATGAGTCAAGCAAAAAGGTGGAGGAATATAAGAAAATACTAGAACCATATAAAAGTTCAAAATGTTATGAGGGAAGACAAACGGAAACTATTAAAAATCTACAAGCTCTAAATCAGGGAATATTGAAAGGGAAGTTAAAGAAAAAGAATAGAGATGAGTTTGATTATTCCAAACGAATGATGAGCAGTCAGTTACTAAAATTGGGGAACCTCAAGTAGATCTAAATCTTAGATTGTATAATAATAAGGACAATTTAAAAGCCTATTAAAGAAAACCAAAGCAGAGAGAAAATAATATACCTTATAGAGTAAACCCTAAAGAAAAGCAAAATGATTATAGAATCAATAGCAATAATTATAGATATGAATATATACCTATGAGTCAATGGGGCTGAATTATCAAGCCCCAAAGATCAAATAAAAAACTCTATCAAAGGAGAAAGAAAAGGAGAAAGAAATAGAACAGATAAGCTAACTATAGATCTATTTTAAATAGGCATTTGCATCTGATAAAAAAAATATCATATTTTAGGGGATCATGTGAAGGCTAACCTTCAAAATATTTAACAAAAAAAAACAATTTAAAAAACGTCCTGGCCCAGAGTGAGTCCAATAAAACCCCTCCTGGGAAGGATAGGGATTTCTTTGGTAATAAAATAAAAGGTTTCTTTCTGTGCTACAGTTGTGTAGCTTGTAAACATAGTAGCAAAAATAATAAAATAGTTTCAACTGTTAAGAAATGTTAATAAGAGATTTCAGAAATAATACTTTGCATGGACAAAGCTATATTATATTTGATCCAATGTCTGTGCAACAAATATTATTTAGGTCAAAAGTAAAGATCCCTCAGGAATAGAATGAGGAAACATCTCTCAAATATAAAAAATGGTTTTGAGGGCCATCTCCTATCTAAACATTTTAAGGAAATACACAAAATGAGCACTGAGGGTCTACAGTTTTGGGGTCTGAAGAAAGTATATAAGGATAAGAGAGGAGTGGACTATAAAAGAAAGATGCTATAATACTGTGAGGCAGAATTGATTTTTAATTTTGGTTCACTAACTCCTGATGCATTAAATGCTGAATTATAGTTGAATAGTTTCTTGAATGAATAATTATACTGAAGTTTCTAGTCTGGTTTTAACAGTTGTTATAGACATATTTGTGTCAGGGATATTTATCCTTTCCTGAATGAATAATTATACTGAAGTTTCTAGTCTGGTTTGAACAGTTCTTATAGACATATAAATTATATATATGTCAGGGATATAGTTCCTCATATACTTAAAGTGATGGTAAATCAAGGTGTTTAACAACTTGCACCTCTAAACCAATAGCTGTGCGTGTATACAGAAACCTGTCAGTTGACATGCATGGCTATTGGTTCAGAGGTGCAAATGTCACCTCATTGAAGGAGATAGATGTGCCGTTGGCGGCCGGAGCCACTGAGTTTAGTGCTGTGCAATGGCACAGAAAGGGTGAGTTTAGCACCTTTATTTACATATTTAATCACTTAACATACACTTTATTTTTAGTGATGGTAAACCCTAGTGTTTGTTATTCGCTTGGATTTACCATCATTTTAATATCTTGAATGTGTTATCTTATCCTGAAACGATTGTAAAGGATTACTGTGCGATGTACATTCTTTTCCTTATGTATAAAATATGGTGTAAGATCTTTATAATTTTTGAATAACTTAAATTATGCATACCTGATCATTTTCTTTTCTTCAGATGGAAAGAGTCCACAGCTGCATTTATTACTTTTGGGAATTTAGAACCTGGCCACCAGGAGGAGGCAAAGACACCCGAGCAAAAGGCTTATATACTCCTCCCACTTCCCTCATCCCCCAGTCATTCTGCCGAAGAACAAGGAACAGTAGAAGAAACATCAGGGTGAAAAGGTGCCAGAAGATCAAAAATAACAGACATCCCACAGAAAAAATACGGGTGGGGAGCTGTGGACTCTTTCCATCTGAAGAAAAGAAAATTATCAGGTAAACATAATTTAAGTTTTTCTTCATAAATGGAAAAAGTCCACTGCTGCATTCATTACTTTTTGGAAGACATAACCCAAGCTATAGAGGACACTGAATGCAAAAACGGGAGGGTACAAGATGCGGCCCATTCTGAGGGCACCTGGCCTGAAAACCCTTACCCAACAAAATCCCGCTTTGTCCGAAGCCGAGAACAACTTGAAAAAAAGGAGAAGGCCCAAGGACACTGACCCGCAGATATGATTGTACTTGTAAAGCGCGGCTAATCCCCCTTAAGGGACTCAAGGCGCCACTCATTTTATCATTTTATCATATCATTTTATCAACCTCGAAAGGATGAAAGGCTGAGTAGACCTTGCCGGGGATTGAACTTGCAACCCTCGGTTTGCTACAGTGCAGAGTTGCCACAGTGCATTAGTATGCTAAACTAGCTTCCAGCTAGCATAAGGAACTCCAGAAAAAAACCCTAAAAAGGGCACAACGAGTCCTAAATAAAAACACAAAGCAAAAACCCAAGAAACCGGGTCAGGCTAACAGAGACCCAACCAGTCTCATAGAAACAAGGGGAGGCAACGCCCAGGCCCCAGAAATACAGAAAAGATAAGGCCGGGAGTCTGAAACAGAGAGAGGATCTTCCCCTAACAAAGTGCAACAGCACTCTAGAAAGCAACTGAAGATGAAGATCCCCAAATCACAAAAAGGTATCTCAGAATACTGAAATATTCAGAACGAAACCTCATGCAGCAAGCTCAAATAGGTCTGACGAACAACACCTGAAGCAAAAACACTGCACACTGCAGTCATCTAAAAATGACTCTGAAACTTAAATACTTGCAGGGCAAGTAGAAATCAGTTGAAGATAGGATCCTTCAGTTCGCTAAGTATCCACTAACCTGCGGATAATGTTGCAGGCTATCTAAGAGCCACCAGTACTTCCCACAAATCTTGAATGTGGAGAAAGGAGAGACCTCAAAAGCCATACTGTACCTTGAATGCTCAGAGGACGAATAGCAGAGCAACAGATCTCAGATCCTGCTCCAACACCAGACCAGCCCAAGCGACAGACATGTCTGATAGACAGGGGGACAGAAGACACCAACCAAAATCCCCCAAGGAATGGAAGTGGACCACACCCAAGGGAGAAGAATCCAAATCATACCAAACCCAGGCAGAAAGACATCCCCTAAGCAAAAAGCTTGGAACAAGAGACAACACCTCCTATCACCCCTGATATGGAGACGACTAACTCCCCAAGGAAGACAGAGCCTCACGGCCTTCACAGCCTAATTAATCGGCCAATGCCACCACAAAAACAGTCCAGAAAATCTTGACCCAAAGGAAGAGAACCTCTAAAAGAAATAAGTCCTAAAAGGACACATCCAAAGAGACCATACAAGGCAAAGAACTGCAGTATGAATGAGCTAAATTTTCCAAGCCTTCAACCCAACAACGGGGAGGAACACTCTAGTTCCTGAAAAATTTGGAAACAACTGAGTATGTAGTTGCGGATCTCAACGGAGTCCCGGCCCACTAGATTGAAAGGCAAATGAGGACTGAACCAATCCCCCATGTTCCTAAGCAACCACAGACCTTCAAGTCCTCTCAGAATGCTAGTTGAAGCTTGTAAAACAAGACAATCACACAATCATATTGTGATCACTAGGCGCCCTCACCAGACCAACCGGACATAAAAATGGTGCCACATGTCTGAACTAGGCCTCAAAGACAGAAGGATTTGTACCCAGTCAGGACCCATCTGAAACCAAGGGCCCCAGCACTGTCAAGGCCACATAGAGTCTCTCCCAATGATAGAGGGATAAAGAAAAGTCAGACAGACTTTTGTAAATAGAGCGAACAAAATCGGGAGTATCGTGCAGTCCATGCAAAAGCGTGCCCGACCAAAAAGGTTGCATCACTAGACATAGGCCGTTATGTTCCAAAATAGCCATGAGCCAAAGCCATGAGAATCACATAACAAACATGATTATAAACCCCCCTGTTCAATAATCCCCTCAGGAGATATTAACCCTTAATTCCTAGATACAAAAAGGAACCTCACTGAGACCCTATGTTAAAGTTATCCCTGAAAGGTTGTACCCCCTCTCGGATACAAAGTTGAAATTACAATACATCCATGATAAAAGTAAAATTAAATGATCTTACCGGAATATACGTGGTGGAACAGGAACACGGCCCTTCAAGTATGAAAGATAGTATCGTATCTTCTGCCATGGACTTGAGAGAAAAAAACATGCAGCGAAACTTGTCAACGCTAATTGTTTATGGAGCTGTTAATATGAGTCGGGATGGTTTCACAGAAAGACTCTACCTGCATCTCTGGACTCTAACTTTCACCCATGCTCTCACTGAGAGGCTGACAGGACTACTTAAAACTCCAGTCCCATGCCAAAGAGTACTACCCTCCATAAGAGACTATCGAAAACTTCTGACACTTCTCTGCCAACCTCCTGGGAAGAAAGGCAAAGAATGACTGGGGGATGAGTGAAGTGGGAGGTGTATTTAAGCATTTAGCTGGGGTGTCTTTGCCTCCTCCTGGTGGCCAGGATCTAAATTCACAAAAGTAATGAATGCAGCTGTGGACTTTTTCCATTTATGAAGAAAATTGAAGATTCCAATAAAGAAGGGTGAACTTTGGTTTTCACCTTTAAGAAATGTGCCAACAGATGATTGGAATACAGCTGGACAGGGTGGCTTAAAAACAGGTGAAGAGTACTAAGCAAGGCATCTTGATAAAGGTCAGTATTGGCTGAAATGTGTAGATGCAGCAGATTGCTATACATTATAGTGTGAGCAGTGGAATTTTGATTTAACATAGAGAGCTCTGTAACAACAAAGGCTGTGAGTTTAGAAACGCTCATCACTTAGAAGGTTGATACAATCTGTACGGTAAAGGTAATCCCGTGGAGCCATTGGTGGAAAGTAAGACATGTGACAGCAATACTCGGAAGACAGAAGAAAAGCCTCAGAAGGTAAAAAATGCCAGAGCAGTAAAGTCGCGAGTTTGTCATGGATACTGGATCAAAGATAACTGGCTTAGACATCAGAGGGTCCTTAATAAAGAGATATGTCTTATTGGCACGGTTGTGGTTCACATTACTCTGGGTAATTATGTACTGGGAAGATAGTGAGTGTTTCTAATGTCTGTAGCAGCTGAGATATTTGCCTTTTGGAAAAGGCTTTTGTAACAGCCACTAGTTCCTGGCCCTATCTTATGAAACTTTTACCCTTTTAAAGAAAGAACTTCATGTTCTATATGGATGTAAACATTTTATATTATTGATAGTGATGTCGCGAATAGTTCGCCGGTGAATAGTTCCTGGCGAACATAGCATGTTCGCATTCGCCCCCTATTCTTCATCATTGAGTAAACTTTGACCCTTTACCTCACAGTCAGAAGAAACATTACAGCCAATCAGCGGGAGACACTTCCTCCCAGAACCTCCCACCTCCTGGACAGCATCCATTTTAGATTCATTTGGAAGCTGCATTCTTAGTGAGAGGAGGGAGAGTGTAGCTGCTGCTGATTTAATAGCAGTTGCCTGCC
This sequence comes from Bombina bombina, assembly GCF_027579735.1. Classification (NCBI taxonomy): domain Eukaryota; kingdom Metazoa; phylum Chordata; class Amphibia; order Anura; family Bombinatoridae; genus Bombina; species Bombina bombina. The sequence goes on from NC_069504.1 coordinate 973,149,824, forward strand.
TGCCAGCATGTGTGTCAGGCTCACAGCTTATACTGTGCGCACTTGCCTAGTGCACCTCTCATATCTGGTGTAACAGTAGTGTAGATTTAAAAAAAACCAACACTTTTTTGACTGTGTTAAATAATAGCAGTCAGTTTCCTTCACACGTGTGCGTTTCAGGGCCTGCCTGCCAGGGCACAGTGTCACCCCAGTGCAACTCATATCTGGTGTAACAGTAGTGTAGATTTAAAAAAAAACAACACTTTTTTGACTGTGTTAAATAATAGCAGTCAGTTTCCTTCACACGTGTGCGTTTCAGTGCCTGCCTGACAGGGCACAGTGTCACCCCAGTGCAACTCATATCTGGTGTAACAGTAGTGTAGATTTAAAAAAAGCAACACTTTTTTGACTGTGTTAAATAATAGCAGTCAGTTTCCTTTACACGCGTGCGTTTCAGTGCCTGCCTGCCAGGGCACAGTGTCACCCCAGTGCAACTCATATCTGGTGTAACAGTAGTGTAGATTTAAAAAAAACAACACTTTTTTGACTGTGTTAAATAATAGCAGTAAGTTTCCTTCACACGCGTGCGTTTCAGGGCCTGCCTGCCAGGGCACAGTGTCACCCCAGTGCAACTCATATCTGGTGTAACAGTAGTGTAGATTTAAAAAAAAAAACAACACTTTTTTGACTGTGTTAAATAATAGCAGTAAGTTTCCTTCACACGCGTGCGTTTCAGGGCCTGCCTGCCAGGGCACAGTGTCACCCCAGTGCAACTCATATCTGGTGTAACAGTAGTGTAGATTTAAAAAAAAAACAACACTTTTTTGACTGTGTTAAATAATAGCAGTCAGTTTCCTTCACACGTGTGCGTCTCAGGGCCTGCCTGCCAGGGCACAGTGTCACCCCACTGCAACTCATATCTGGTGTAACAGTAGTGTAGATTTAAAAAAAAACAACACTTTTTTGACTGTGTTAAATAATAGCAGTCAGTCTCCTTCACACTTGTGCGTTTCAGTGCCTGCCTGCCAGGGCACAGTGTCAGCCCAGTGCAACTCATATCTGGTCTAACAGTTCAAGGCGCCACTCATTTTATCAACCTCGAAAGGATGAAAGGCTGAGTAGACCTCGCCGGGGATTGAACTTGCAACCCTCGGTTTGCTACAGTGCAGAGTTGCCACAGTGCATTAGTATGCTAAACTAGCTTCCAGCTAGCATAAGGAACTCCAGAAAAAAACCCTAAAAAGGGCACAACGAGTCCTAAATAAAAACACAAAGCAAAAACCCAAGAAACCGGGTCAGGCTAACAGAGACCCAACCAGTCTCATAGAAACAAGGGGAGGCAACGCCCAGGCCCCAGAAATACAGAAAAGATAAGGCCGGGAGTCTGAAACAGAGAGAGGATCTTCCCCTAACACAGTGCAACAGCACTCTAGAAAGCAACTGAAGATGAAGATCCCCAAATCACAAAAAGGTATCTCAGAATACTGAAATATTCAGAACGAAACCTCATGCAGCAAGCTCAAATAGGTCTGACGAACAACACCTGAAGCAAAAACACTGCACACTGCAGTCATCTAAAAATGACTCTGAAACTTAAATACTTGCAGGGCAAGTAGAAATCAGTTGAAGATAGGATCCTTCAGTTCGCTAAGTATCCACTAACCTGCGGATAATGTTGCAGGCTATCTAAGAGCCACCAGTACTTCCCACAAATCTTGAATGTGGAGAAAGGAGAGCCCTCAAAAGCCATACTGTACCTTGAATGCTCAGAGGACGAATAGCAGAGCAACAGATCTCAGATCCTGCTCCAACACCAGACCAGCCCAAGCGACAGACATATCTGATAGACAGGGGGACAGAAGACACCAACCAAAATCCCCCAAGGAATGGAAGTGGACCACACCCAAGGGAGAAGAATCCAAATCATACCAAACCCAGGCAGAAAGACATCCCCTAAGCAAAAAGCTTGGAACAAGAGACAACACCTCCTATCACCCCTGATATGGAGACGACTAACTCCCCAAGGAAGACAGAGCCTCACGGCCTTCACTGCCTAATTAATCGGCCAATGCCACCACAAAAACAGTCCAGAAAATCTTGACCCAAAGGAAGAGAACCTCTAAAAGAAATAAGTCCTAAAAGGACACATCCAAAGAGACCATACAAGGCAAAGAACTGCAGTATGAATGAGCTAAATTTTCCAAGCCTTCAACCCAACAACGGGGAGGAACACTCTAGTTCCTGAAAAATTTGGAAACAACTGAGTATGTAGTTGCGGATCTCAACGGAGTCCCGGCCCACTAGATTGAAAGGCAAATGAGGACTGAACCAATCCCCCATGTTCCTAAGCAACCACAGACCTTCAAGTCCTCTCAGAATGCTAGTTGAAGCTTGTAAAACAAGACAATCACACAATCATATTGTGATCACTAGGCGCCCTCACCAGATCAACCGGACATAAAAATGGTGCCACATGTCTGAACTAGGCCTCAAAGACAGAAGGATTTGTACCCAGTCAGGACCCATCTGAAACCAAGGGCCCCAGCACTGTCAAGGCCACATAGAGTCTCTCCCAATGATAGAGGGATAAAGAAAAGTCAGACAGACTTTTGTAAATAGAGCGAACAAAATCGGGAGTATCGTGCAGTCCATGCAAAAGCGTGCCCGACCAAAAAGGTTGCATCACTAGACATAGGCCGTTATGTTCCAAAATAGCCATGAGCCAAAGCCATGAGAATCACATAACAAACATGATTATAAACCCCCCTGTTCAATAATCCCCTCAGGAGATATTAACCCTTAATTCCTAGATACAAAAAGGAACCTCACTGAGACCCTATGTTAAAGTTATCCCTGAAAGGTTGTACCCCCTCTCGGATACAAAGTTGAAATTACAATACATCCATGATAAAAGTAAAATTAAATGATCTTACCGGAATATACGTGGTGGAACAGGAACACGGCCCTTCAAGTATGAAAGATAGTATCGTCGCTTCTGCCATGGACTTGAGAGAAAAAAACATGCAGCGAAACTTGTCAACGCTAATTGTTTGTGGAGCTGTTAATATGAGTCGGGATGGTTTCACAGAAAGACTCTACCTGCATCTCTGGACTCTAACTTTCACCCATGCTCTCACTGAGAGGCTGACAGGACTACTTAAAACTCCAGTCCCATGCCAAAGAGTACTACCCTCCATAAGAGACTATCGAAAACTTCTGACACTTCTCTGCCAACCTCCTGGGAAGAAAGGCAAAGAATGACTGGGGGATGAGTGAAGTGGGAGGTGTATTTAAGCATTTAGCTGGGGTGTCTTTGCCTCCTCCTGGTGGCCAGGATCTAAATTCACAAAAGTAATGAATGCAGCTGTGGACTTTTTCCATTTATGAAGAAAATTGAAGATTCCAATAAAGAAGGGTGAACTTTGGTTTTCACCTTTAAGAAATGTGCCAACAGATGATTGGAATACAGCTGGACAGGGTGGCTTAAAAACAGGTGAAGAGTACTAAGCAAGGCATCTTGATAAATGCCAGTATTGGCTGAAATGTGTAGATGCAGCAGATTGCTATACATTATAGTGTGAGCAGTGGAATTTTGATTTAACATAGAGAGCTCTGTAACAACAAAGGCTGTGAGTTTAGAAACGCTCATCACTTAGAAGGTTGATACAATCTGTACGGTAAAGGTAATCCCGTGGAGCCATTGGTGGAAAGTAAGACATGTGACAGCAATACTCGGAAGACAGAAGAAAAGCCTCAGAAGGTAAAAAATGCCAGAGCAGTAAAGTCGCGAGTTTGTCATGGATACTGGATCAAAGATAACTGGCTTAGACATCAGAGGGTCCTTAATAAAGAGATATGTCTTATTGGCACGGTTGTGGTTCACATTACTCTGGGTAATTATGTACTGGGAAGATAGTGAGTGTTTCTAATGTCTGTAGCAGCTGAGATATTTGCCTTTTGGAAAAGGCTTTTGTAACAGCCACTAGTTCCTGGCCCTATCTTATGAAACTTTTACCCTTTTAAAGAAAGAACTTCATGTTCTATATGGATGTAAACATTTTATATTATTGATAGTGATGTCGCGAATAGTTCGCCGGTGAATAGTTCCTGGCGAACATAGCATGTTCGCATTCGCCCCCTATTCTTCATCATTGAGTAAACTTTGACCCTTTACCTCACAGTCAGAAGAAACATTACAGCCAATCAGCGGGAGACACTTCCTCCCAGACCCTCCCACCTCCTGGACAGCATCCATTTTAGATTCATTTGGAAGCTGCATTCTTAGTGAGAGGAGGGAGAGTGTAGCTGCTGCTGATTTAATAGCAGTTGCCTGCCTGCCAGCATGTGTGTCAGGCTCACAGCTTATACTGTGCGCACTTGCCCAGTGCACCTCTCATATCTGGTGTAACAGTAGTGTAGATTTAAAAAAAAACAACACTTTTTTGACTGTGTTAAATAATAGCAGTCAGTTTCCTTCACACGTGTGCGTTTCAGGGCCTGCCTGCCAGGGCACAGTGTCACCCCAGTGCAACTCATATCTGGTGTAACAGTAGTGTAGATTTAAAAAAAAAAAACACTTTTTTGACTGTGTTAAATAATAGCAGTCAGTTTCCTTCACACGTGTGCGTTTCAGTGCCTGCCTGACAGGGCACAGTGTCACCCCAGTGCAACTCATATCTGGTGTAACAGTAGTGTAGATTTAAAAAAAGCAACACTTTTTTGACTGTGTTAAATAATAGCAGTCAGTTTCCTTTACACGCGTGCGTTTCAGTGCCTGCCTGCCAGGGCACAGTGTCACCCCAGTGCAACTCATATCTGGTGTAACAGTAGTGTAGATTTAAAAAAAACAACACTTTTTTGACTGTGTTAAATAATAGCAGTAAGTTTCCTTCACACGCGTGCGTTTCAGGGCCTGCCTGCCAGGGCACAGTGTCACCCCAGTGCAACTCATATCTGGTGTAACAGTAGTGTAGATTTAAAAAAAAAACAACACTTTTTTGACTGTGTTAAATAATAGCAGTCAGTTTCCTTCACACGTGTGCGTCTCAGGGCCTGCCTGCCAGGGCACAGTGTCACCCCACTGCAACTCATATCTGGTGTAACAGTAGTGTAGATTTAAAAAAAACAACACTTTTTGACTGTGTTAAATAATAGCAGTCAGTCTCCTTCACACGTGTGCGTTTCAGTGCCTTCCTGCCAGGGCACAGTGTCAGCCCAGTGCAACTCATATCTGGTGTAACAGTTCAAGGCGCCACTCATTTTATCAACCTCGAAAGGATGAAAGGCTGAGTAGACCTCGCCGGGGATTGAACTTGCAACCCTCGGTTTGCTACAGTGCAGAGTTGCCACAGTGCATTAGTATGCTAAACTAGCTTCCAGCTAGCATAAGGAACTCCAGAAAAAAACCCTAAAAAGGGCACAACGAGTCCTAAATAAAAACACAAAGCAAAAACCCAAGAAACCGGGTCAGGCTAACAGAGACCCAACCAGTCTCATAGAAACAAGGGGAGGCAACGCCCAGGCCCCAGAAATACAGAAAAGATAAGGCCGGGAGTCTGAAACAGAGAGAGGATCTTCCCCTAACACAGTGCAACAGCACTCTAGAAAGCAACTGAAGATGAAGATCCCCAAATCACAAAAAGGTATCTCAGAATACTGAAATATTCAGAACGAAACCTCATGCAGCAAGCTCAAATAGGTCTGACGAACAACACCTGAAGCAAAAACACTGCACACTGCAGTCATCTAAAAATGACTCTGAAACTTAAATACTTGCAGGGCAAGTAGAAATCAGTTGAAGATAGGATCCTTCAGTTTGCTAAGTATCCACTAACCTGCGGATAATGTTGCAGGCTGTCTAAGAGCCACCAGTACTTCCCACAAATCTTGAATGTGGAGAAAGGAGAGACCTCAAAAGCCATACTGTACCTTGAATGCTCAGAGGACGAATAGCAGAGCAACAGATCTCAGATCCTGCTCCAACACCAGACCAGCCCAAGCGACAGACATGTCTGATAGACAGGGGGACAGAAGACACCAACCAAAATCCCCCAAGGAATGGAAGTGGACCACACCCAAGGGAGAAGAATCCAAATCATACCAAACCCAGGCAGAAAGACATCCCCTAAGCAAAAAGCTTGGAACAAGAGACAACACCTCCTATCACCCCTGATATGGAGACGACTAACTCCCCAAGGAAGACAGAGCCTCACGGCCTTCACTGCCTAATTAATCGGCCAATGCCACCACAAAAACAGTCCAGAAAATCTTGACCCAAAGGAAGAGAACCTCTAAAAGAAATAAGTCCTAAAAGGACACATCCAAAGAGACCATACAAGGCAAAGAACTGCAGTATGAATGAGCTAAATTTTCCAAGCCTTCAACCCAACAACGGGGAGGAACACTCTAGTTCCTGAAAAATTTGGAAACAACTGAGTATGTAGTTGCGGATCTCAACGGAGTCCCGGCCCACTAGATTGAAAGGCAAATGAGGACTGAACCAATCCCCCATGTTCCTAAGCAACCACAGACCTTCAAGTCCTCTCAGAATGCTAGTTGAAGCTTGTAAAACAAGACAATCACACAATCATATTGTGATCACTAGGCGCCCTCACCAGACCAACCGGACATAAAAATGGTGCCACATGTCTGAACTAGGCCTCAAAGACAGAAGGATTTGTACCCAGTCAGGACCCATCTGAAACCAAGGGCCCCAGCACTGTCAAGGCCACATAGAGTCTCTCCCAATGATAGAGGGATAAAGAAAAGTCAGACAGACTTTTGTAAATAGAGCGAACAAAATCGGGAGTATCGTGCAGTCCATGCAAAAGCGTGCCCGACCAAAAAGGTTGCATCACTAGACATAGGCCGTTATGTTCCAAAATAGCCATGAGCCAAATCCATGAGAATCACATAACAAACATGATTATAAACCCCCCTGTTCAATAATCCCCTCAGGAGATATTAACCCTTAATTCCTAGATACAAAAAGGAACCTCACTGAGACCCTATGTTAAAGTTATCCCTGAAAGGTTGTACCCCCTCTCGGATACAAAGTTGAAATTACAATACATCCATGATAAAAGTAAAATTAAATGATCTTACCGGAATATACGTGGTGGAACAGGAACACGGCCCTTCAAGTATGAAAGATAGTATCGTCGCTTCTGCCATGGACTTGAGAGAAAAAAACATGCAGCGAAACTTGTCAACGCTAATTGTTTGTGGAGCTGTTAATATGAGTCGGGATGGTTTCACAGAAAGACTCTACCTGCATCTCTGGACTCTAACTTTCACCCATGCTCTCACTGAGAGGCTGACAGGACTACTTAAAACTCCAGTCCCATGCCAAAGAGTACTACCCTCCATAAGAGACTATCGAAAACTTCTGACACTTCTCTGCCAACCTCCTGGGAAGAAAGGCAAAGAATGACTGGGGGATGAGTGAAGTGGGAGGTGTATTTAAGCATTTAGCTGGGGTGTCTTTGCCTCCTCCTGGTGGCCAGGATCTAAATTCACAAAAGTAATGAATGCAGCTGTGGACTTTTTCCATTTATGAAGAAAATTGAAGATTCCAATAAAGAAGGGTGAACTTTGGTTTTCACCTTTAAGAAATGTGCCAACAGATGATTGGAATACAGCTGGACAGGGTGGCTTAAAAACAGGTGAAGAGTACTAAGCAAGGCATCTTGATAAAGGCCAGTATTGGCTGAAATGTGTAGATGCAGCAGATTGCTATACATTATAGTGTGAGCAGTGGAATTTTGATTTAACATAGAGAGCTCTGTAACAACAAAGGCTGTGAGTTTAGAAACGCTCATCACTTAGAAGGTTGATACAATCTGTACGGTAAAGGTAATCCCGTGGAGCCATTGGTGGAAAGTAAGACATGTGACAGCAATACTCGGAAGACAGAAGAAAAGCCTCAGAAGGTAAAAAATGCCAGAGCAGTAAAGTCGCGAGTTTGTCATGGATACTGGATCAAAGATAACTGGCTTAGACATCAGAGGGTCCTTAATAAAGAGATATGTCTTATTGGCACGGTTGTGGTTCACATTACTCTGGGTAATTATGTACTGGGAAGATAGTGAGTGTTTCTAATGTCTGTAGCAGCTGAGATATTTGCCTTTTGGAAAAGGCTTTTGTAACAGCCACTAGTTCCTGGCCCTATCTTATGAAACTTTTACCCTTTTAAAGAAAGAACTTCATGTTCTATATGGATGTAAACATTTTATATTATTGATAGTGATGTCGCGAATAGTTCGCCGGTGAATAGTTCCTGGCGAACATAGCATGTTCGCATTCGCCCCCTATTCTTCATCATTGAGTAAACTTTGACCCTTTACCTCACAGTCAGAAGAAACATTACAGCCAATCAGCGGGAGACACTTCCTCCCAGACCCTCCCACCTCCTGGACAGCATCCATTTTAGATTCATTTGGAAGCTGCATTCTTAGTGAGAGGAGGGAGAGTGTAGCTGCTGCTGATTTAATAGCAGTTGCCTGCCTGCCAGCATGTGTGTCAGGCTCACAGCTTATACTGTGCGCACTTGCCCAGTGCACCTCTCATATCTGGTGTAACAGTAGTGTAGATTTAAAAAAAAACAACACTTTTTTGACTGTGTTAAATAATAGCAGTCAGTTTCCTTCACACGTGTGCGTTTCAGGGCCTGCCTGCCAGGGCACAGTGTCACCCCAGTGCAACTCATATCTGGTGTAACAGTAGTGTAGATTTAAAAAAAAAAACACTTTTTTGACTGTGTTAAATAATAGCAGTCAGTTTCCTTCACACGTGTGCGTTTCAGTGCCTGCCTGACAGGGCACAGTGTCACCCCAGTGCAACTCATATCTGGTGTAACAGTAGTGTAGATTTAAAAAAAGCAACACTTTTTTGACTGTGTTAAATAATAGCAGTCAGTTTCCTTTACACGCGTGCGTTTCAGTGCCTGCCTGCCAGGGCACAGTGTCACCCCAGTGCAACTCATATCTGGTGTAACAGTAGTGTAGATTTAAAAAAAACAACACTTTTTTGACTGTGTTAAATAATAGCAGTAAGTTTCCTTCACACGCGTGCGTTTCAGGGCCTGCCTGCCAGGGCACAGTGTCACCCCAGTGCAACTCATATCTGGTGTAACAGTAGTGTAGATTTAAAAAAAAAACAACACTTTTTTGACTGTGTTAAATAATAGCAGTAAGTTTCCTTCACACGCGTGCGTTTCAGGGCCTGCCTGCCAGGGCACAGTGTCACCCCAGTGCAACTCATATCTGGTGTAACAGTAGTGTAGATTTAAAAAAAAAAACAACACTTTTTTGACTGTGTTAAATAATAGCAGTCAGTTTCCTTCACACGTGTGCGTCTGAGGGCCTGCCTGCCAGGGCACAGTGTCACCCCACTGCAACTCATATCTGGTGTAACAGTAGTGTAGATTTAAAAAAAACAACACTTTTTTGACTGTGTTAAATAATAGCAGTCAGTCTCCTTCACACGTGTGCGTTTCAGTGCCTGCCTGCCAGGGCACAGTGTCAGCCCAGTGCAACTCATATCTGGTGTAACAGTAGTGTAGATTTAAAAAAAACAACACTTTTTTGACTGTGTTAAATAATAGCAGTAAGTTTCCTTCACACGTGTGCGTTTCAGGGCCTGCCTGCCAGGGCACAGTGTCACCCCAGTGCAACTCATATCTGGTGTAGATTTAAAAAAAAATAAACACTTTTTGGACTGTGTTAAATAATAGCAGTCAGTTTCCTTCACACGTGTGCGTTTCAGTGCCTGCCTGCCAGGGCACAGTGTCACCCCAGTGCAACTCATATCTGGTGTAACAGTAGTGTAGATTTAAAAAAAAACAACACTTTTTTGACTGTGTTAAATAATAGCAGTCAGTTTCCTTCACACGTGTGCGTCTCATGGCCTGCCTGCCAGGGCACAGTGTCACCCCAGTGCAACTCATATCTGGTGTAACAGTAGTGTAGATTTAAAAAAAACAACACTTTTTTGACTGTGTTAAATAATAGCAGTCAGTTTCCTTCACACGTGTGCGTTTCAGGGCCTGCCTGCCAGGGCACAGTGTCACCCCAGTGCAACTCATATCTGGTGTAACAGTAGTGTAGATTTAAAAAAAAACAACACTTTTTTGACTGTGTTAAATAATAGCAGTCAGTTTCCTTCACACGTGTGCGTTTCAGGGCCTGCCTGCCAGGGCACAGTGTCACCCCAGTGCAACTCATATCTGGTGTAACAGTAGTGTAGATTTAAAAAAAACAACACTTTTTTGACTGTGTTAAATAATAGCAGTCAGTTTCCTTCACACGTGCGCGTTTCAGGGCCTGCCTGCCAGGGCACAGTGTCACACCAGTGCAACTCATATCTGGTGTAACAGTAGTGTAGATTTTTTTTTTAAAAAAAAACACTTTTTGACTGTGTTAAATAATAGCAGTCAGTTTCCTTCACACGTGTGCGTTTCAGTGCCTGCCTGCCTGCCAGTGCACAGTGTCACCCCAGTGCAACTCATATCTGGTGTAACAGTAGTGTAGATTTAAAAAAAAAACAACACTTTTTTGACTGTGTTAAATAATAGCAATCAGTTTCCTTCACACGTGTTCGTTCCAGGGCCTGCCTGCCAGGGCACAGTGTCAACCCAGTGCAACTCATATCTGGTGTAACAGTAGTGTAGATTTAAAAAAAAACAACAGTTTTTTGACTGTGTTAAATAATAGCAGTCAGTTTCCTTCACACGTGTGCATTTCAGTGCCTGCCAGGGCACAGTGTCACACCAGTGTAACTCATATCTGGTGTAACAGTAGTGTAGATTTTTAAAAAAAACCACTTTTTTGACTGTGTTAAATAATAGCAGTCAGTTTCCTTCACACGTGTGCGTTTCAGTGCCTGCCTGCCAGGGCACAGTGTCACCCCAGTGCAACTCATATCTGGTGTAACAGTAGTGTAGATTTAAAAAAAAAAAAACACTTTTTTGACTGTGTTAAATAATAGCAGTCAGTTTCCTTCACACGTGTGTATTTCAGTGCCTGCCAGGGCACAGTGTCACACCAGTGCAACTCATATCTGGTGTAACAGTAGCGAACATTTAAAAAAAAAATACAATTTTGACTGTAATAGATTGAATAGCAGTTAGTTGTCTGCAAGCGTGTGTGTCAGGCCTACAGCGTCTACTCTGCCAACTTCTGCCAGTGCACAGTGCTACTCATATCTGTTGCCACAGTAGCTTGCACGCATAGTACCACCAATCGAAAAAAAAATGACAGGTAGAGGCAGGCCACCGCAGGGGCCGTCGTGTTCGTCGTGCTGTGATTCCCTTTGGCCCTAGAATAATGCCCAGTGTTCAGAGGCCACGTACCCCGAACGCGAACATTTCTGAGGACATAGTTGACTGGCTAACACAGGACACCCAATCTTCCACAGCTTCCGCTCGGAACCTTGACGTACCATCCTCCTCCAGCTTAGCTCCGGGCACCTCTCAAGTTACAACTCGCCCGACTGCCGCCACCACCAACACTAGCACCACAGACGCTTCACTTGATCTGTCAGAGGAGTTATTTACACATCAGTTGGAAGAAATGATTGATGCACAACCATTATTGCCAGAGGATGTAGATAACAGGGATATGTCTCAGTCAGGCAGCATTACACACATGGACGTACGGTGTGATGATGATGATGTTGTACCCGCTGCGGGAGTTTGGTCTGTCACTGTGAAGCGGGCGTAACCCTTACACTACCTGATCGATACAACATCATACCTGATGTTTTAAAGCACGTTATTCCAAACAATTTAGGAATGTTAGGTGCCCTTTATGGCTTAAAACCAGACTCTGCATCAACTATGTCATATTCCATGGGAGTTTTGCCATGGATCCCCCTCCGGCATGCCACAGTCCAGGTGTTAGTCCCCTTGAAACAACTTTCCCATCACTATTGTGGCCATAAAGAGTCCCTGTGGGTTTTAAAATTTGCCTGTCCATTGAAGTAAATGGTGGTTCGCCTGGTTCGCCGGTTCGCAAACTTTTGGGGAAGTTCGCGTTCGCTGTTCGCGAACCCAAATTTTTAGGTTGGCGACATCACTAATTATTGAACTACCGGTGGTCTTTAACTTTTATTTTGATTTATATATTTGCAAGAAGTGTATGCATATTTTTTTTTTAAAAAAAAAAAATACTAGCCTAGATTGCGAGTTTTGCGTTAGAGGTTGTGCGGTGCTAACGAGCAGTTTTGTCTCACTGCTCACTTGCAGACAGCGCTGGAATTACGGGTTTTTACAAACCCGGCGTTAGCCGCAAAAAAGTGAAAGTAAAGCAAAATTTAGTTCCACATCTCACCTCAATACCAGCGCTGCTTACGTTAGCGGTGAGCTGCTAAAACGTGCTCGTGCACGATTTCCCCATAGGAATCAATGGGGGAGAGCCGGCTGAAAAAAAAACTAACACCTGCAAAAAAGCAGCGTAAATCATATTGTGATCACTAGGCGCCCTCACCAGACCAACCGGACATAAAAATGGTGCCACGTGTCTGAACTAGGCCTCAAAGACAGAAGGATTTGTACCCAGTCAGGACCCATCTGAAACCAAGGGCCCCAGCACTGTCAAGGCCACATAGAGTCTCTCCCAATGATAGAGGGATAAAGAGAAGTCAGACAGACTTTTGTAAATAGAGCGAACAAAATCGGGAGTATCGTGCAGTCCATGCAAAAGTGTGCCCGACCAAAAAGGTTGCATCACTAGACATAGGCCGTTATGTTCCAAAATAGCCATGAGCCAAAGCCATGAGAATCACATAACAAACATGATTATAAACCCCCCTGTTCAATAATCCCCTCAGGAGATATTAACCCTTAATTCCTAGATACAAAAAGGAACCTCACTGAGACCCTATGTTAAAGTTATCCCTGAAAGGTTGTACCCCCTCTCGGATACAAAGTTGAAATTACAATACATCCATGATAAAAGTAAAATTAAATGATCTTACCGGAATATACGTGGTGGAACAGGAACACGGCCCTTCTAGTGTGAAAGATAGTAGCGTCGCTTCTGCCATGGACTTGAGAGAAAAAAACATGCAGCGAAACTTGTCAACGCTAATTGTTTGTGGAGCTGTTAATATGAGTCGGGATGGTTTCACAGAAAGACTCTACCTGCTGCTAACACCTGCAAAAAAGCAGCGTAAAGCTCCTAACGCAGCCCCATTGATTCCTATGGGGAAACACATTTTATGTCTACACCTAACACCCTAACATGAACCCCGTGTCTAAACACCCCTAATCTTACACCTATTAACCCCTAATCTGCCGCCCCCGACATCGCCAACACCTGCATTATATTATTAACCCCTAATATGCCGCTCCGGACACTGCCGCCAACTACATTATACTTATGAACCCCTAATCTGCCGCCCCCAACATCGCCGGCACCTACATTTTATTTATTAACCCCTAATCTGCTGCCCCCTATGTCGCCGCAACCTACCTACACTTATTAACCCCTAATCTGCTGCCCCCAACGTCGCTGCCACTATAATAAAGTTATTAACCCCTAAACCTAAGTCTAACCCTAACCCTAACACCCCCTAACTTAAATATAATTAAAATAAATCTAAATAAAATTACTACAATTAACTAAATAATTTCTATTTAAAACTAAATACTTACCTATAAAATAAACCATAAGCTAGCTACAATATAACTAATAGTTACATTGTAGCTAGCTTACGGTTTATTTTTATTTTACAGGCAACTTTGTATTTATTTTAACTAGGTACAATAGTTATTAAATAGTTATTAACTATTTAATAACTACCTACTTAAAATAAAGACAAATTATCTGTAAAATAAAACCTAACCTAAGTTACAATTACACCTAACACTACACTATAATTAAATTAATTACCTAAATTAAATACAATTAATTACAATTAAATAAAATTATCTAAAGTACGAAAAAACCCCCACTAAATTACAGAAAATAATAAAGAAATTACAAGATTTTTAAACTAATTACACTTACTCTAATCCCCCTAACAAAATAAAAAAGCTCCCCAAAACAAAAAAGCCCTACACTACACAAAATTACAAAAATCCCTTAAAAGGGCCTTTTGCGGGGCATTGCCCCAAAGTAATCAGCTCTTCTACCTGTAAAAAAAAAAGTACAAATACCCCCCCAACATTAAAACCCACCACCCACACAACCAATCCTACTCTAAAACCCACCCAATCCGTCCTAAAAAAAACCTAACACTAACCCCTTGAAGATCACCCTACCGTGAGAAGTCTTCACCCAACCGGGCAGAAGTGGTCCTCCAGACGGGCAGAAGTCTTCATCCAGACGGCATCTTCTATCTTCATCCATCAGGCGCGGAGCGGGTCCATCTTCAAGACATCCGACGCGGAGCATCCTCTTCTGTCCACGGCCGATGACTGAATCAAGGTTCCTTTAAATTACGTCTTCCAAGATGGCGTCCCTTCAATTCCGATTGGCTGATAGAATTCTATCAGCCAATCGGAATTAAGGTAGAAAAAATCCTATTGGCTGATTGGAACAGCCAATAGAATGCCAGTTCATTCCTATTGGCTGATTGGATCAGCCAATAGGATTGAAGTTCAATCCTATTGGCTGATTACATCAGCCAATAGGATTTTTCTACCTTAATTCTGATTGGCTGATAGAATTCTATCAGCCAATCGGAATTGAAGGGATGCCATCTTGGATGACGTCATTTAAAGGAACCTTCATTCAGTCTTCAGCCGTCGGAAGAAGAGGTTGCTCCGCGTCGGATGTCTTGAAGATGGACCCGTTTCGCGCCAGATGGACTTATGCCCGGTTGGATGAAGACTTCTGCCCGTCTGGAGGACCACTTCTGCTCGGTTGGGTGAAGACTTCTCACGGTAGGATGATCTTCAAGGGGTTAGTGATAGGTTTTTTTTAAGGGGGGATTGGGTGGGTTTTAGAGTAGGGTTGGTTGTGTGGGTGGTGGGTTTTAATGTTGGGGGGTATTTGTACTTTTTTTACAGGTAGAATAGCCGATTACTTTGGGGCAATGCCCCGCAAAAGGCCCTTTTAAGGGCTATTTGTAATTTAGTGTAGGGTAGGGCTTTTTTATTTTGGGGGGGCTTTTTTTATTTTGTTAGGGGGATTAGAGTAGGTGTAATTAGTTTAAAAATCTTGTAATTTCTTTATTATTTTCTGTAATTTAGTGTTTTTTTCCATACTTTAGATAATTTAATTTAATTGTAAATAATTGTATTTAATTTAGTTAATTAATTTAATTATAGTGTAGTGTTAGGTGTAATTGTAATTTAGGTTAGGTTTTATTTTACAGGTAAATTTGTCTTTATTTTAACTAGGTAGTTATTAAATAGTTAATAACTATTTAATAACTATTGTACCTAGTTAAAATAAATACAAAGCTGAGTGTAAAATAAAAATAAACCCTAAGCTAGCTACAATGTAACTATTAGTTATATTGTAGCTAGCTTAGGGTTAATTTTATAGGTAAGTATTTAGTTTTAAATAGGAATTATTTAGTTAATTGTAGTAATTTTATTTAGATTTATTTAAATTATATTTAAGTTAGGGGGGGTTAGGGTTAGACTTAGGTTTAGGGGTTAATAACTTTATTATAGTGACGGCGACGTTGTGGGCGGCAGATTAGGGGTTAATAAGTGTAGGTAGGTTGCGGCTACGTTGTGGGCGGAAGATTAGGGGTTAATAAATGTAGGTAGGTAGGTGGCGGTGATGTTAGGGACGGCAGATTAGGGGTTAATAATATTTAACTAGTGTTTGCGATGCGGGAGTGCGGCGGTTTAGGGGTTAATATGTTTATTATAGTGGCGGCAATGTCCAGTTCGGCAGATTAGGGGTTAAAATTTTTATTTTAGAGTTTGCGATGTGGGGGGTCTCAGTTTAGGGGTTAAAGGGTAGTTTATGGGTGTTAGTGTACTTTTTAACACTTTAGTTAAGAGTTTTATGCTACAGCGTTGTAGTGTAAAACTCTTAACTACTGACTTTAAAATGCGGGACCAGGCTTGACAGGGGAGGGTCTACTGCTCACTTTTGGTCAGACTTGTAATACCGGCGCTATGCAAGTCCCATTGAAAATATAGGATACGCAATTGACTTAAGTGGATTTGCGGTATTTCCGAGTCTGGCCAAAAAAGTGAACGGTACACCTGTACCTTCAAGACTCGTAATACCTGCGGGCGTAAAAAAGCAGCGTTAGGACCTCTTAACGCTGCTTTTTAAGGCTAACGCACAACTCGTAATCTAGGCCACTGTTTTTATTACTGACTCTGGTGCTGGTAAAACAAGCTTTCCTAGTGGATATTACTGTGTTTTGCATGCAGTCTGTTTGTATGTATGGGTTTGTATATGTTTGTAGTTTCTGTGTATATGTTAGTAGTCTAGTCTGTAAATGTGTGAAGTCTGTGTGTTTGTATGTATGTAGTCTGAATTTGTGTGTGTGTGTGTGTGTAGTCTGTGTGTGTGGTTTAATTGTCTGTGTGTGTGTATGCATGTATAAATGTATTTGTTTGTGTGTAGTCTGTTTTTGTGTGTGCAGTCTGTGTGTGCACATATGTGTGTATGTGTGTGTAGTATCTATGTGTATGTGTGTAGTTCCTTTGGGTCCCCTTTGTTCAGAAATAGCAGACATGCATGGGTTTGTGATTAGTTTTTAGAAAATAGAAGTTTGCTAATTGCAGCTGTGCACCCCACTTCTGAAATTTCCGGCAGTGAAGGGGTTTATTTGTTAGCTGGTAAGGGAAAAAGTATTTTAATACAAGGATTACCCTCCCACCTGATATTTCTCACCTCACTGATGCCTCCAAAGAAGCTCTCTCCCCTCCCACACCCACACTCCTGCCAGAAGATATCAACAGATATTGAACACCATTACGCCAATATATGTGTCCATTGCTGTCATAACTGTCACGCCGCGCCGTTGCTAGGGGCACAGCGTCCTCTCCATGCTCGTTGCCTAGGGCTGTGTTGGCTCAGTGTGCGTGCGGCGCTGACGTAATCGCTGCACGCTCCTGATGCTGGCCGGTCTCTTGGCGCCTTGCCAAGGGTATTTAAACAGGCAGCAAATGACCTGTCACTGCCCAAGTATAGGTTCTACTTCGTGTACCCCTGGGAGTGACAGATCGTTTGCTGGACTGATACCTGTTACTGAACCCTGCCTGTCTCACTACGCTAACTGGTTAACCCCTTATCTGCTGGACTGATACCTGTTACTGAACCTTGCCTATCTTACTACGCTACCTAGTTAACCCCTAATCTGCTGGACTGATACTTTGTTGCCGAATCCTTGCCGGTCTTACTACGCTACCGGGTTAACCCCTGAATTGCTGGTCTGCTTTTCTGTTGCTGTATCCTGTCTGCCTATTTGCCTTGTGCTGTCCTGCCTGTGGTGAGTGCCGTTCTCCTCGTTTTGCTGATATTCTCTGCTCTGGGATATTCCCTATCTTTTCCGATAACAAGACTACTGTCCGAGTTCAGTCTGATAGAGGAGTATGCCCGAGCATTACATTATACTTGGGCCATGGAACCGGACAGATGTTGGGAACCCATACTACACAATTGCAGAATATGGATTCCAAGATGGAGGCTATCACCGCTCAACTCCCCTTACTGGTCACTTCGAGGAGTACCACTCCTGTTGTTACATCGCCAGTCCCTGCTCCTAGTACCGTGGCTTTTCCCTCTGCTTCTGGAAGCATACCCCGGATACCTTTGCCTGACAAGTATGAAGGTACTACGGATTGCAGGGGTTTCCTTAACCAATGCAGGCTGCACTTCCGTAATGATCCCCACACCTTTCAATCTCCCCAGTCAAGGGTCACCTTTATCATTTCCTTGCTGAAAGACAAGGCCCTAGCCTGGGTGTCTCCTCTTCTGGAACAGGACGCTCCACTCCTGCATGATGCTGATGAGTTCATCTCTGCTTTTTCTGCTGTGTTTGGGACTTCTTGCCGTACCTCTGCTGCAGAATATTCCCTCCTGGATCTTCACCAGGGCAACAGACCCGTGGCTCAGTTTGCAGTGGAGTTTCGCACCTTGGCACTTGGATTGGCATTGCTCTCAAGGCAGCCTTCAGGAGGGGTCTGCATGAAAGTATCAAAGATGAACTCACCTATCGGGATATTCCTTCTTCTTTAGAGGACTTTATAGCACTTTGTATCAGCCTGGACTCTTGCTTTCAGGAGAGACAAGCGGAGAGAGACCGAACTAGGAGGGTCCTCCCTTCTTGTCCCCCTGCTCAGGTGGTATCCTCTACCCCTACTGCAGCTCCAGTTACCTCAGTGGAGGAACCCATGGATCTCTCCTCCTTCAAACCTTCAGAGTTCGAGAGACAGAGAAGAAGGAGACTGAGACTATGCTTTTATTGTGGCTATAACTCCCACCAACTAAAGGACTGTGGCAATCAGCCAGGAAAAGCCAATGCTTAGAAGATAACACAGGGTTACCTCTAAGCATGATCTCTACCAAACCCCCTCACTTCTTTTGGATCCTGGTACCTGTTACCCTTACCTTCCTTCAGAATACTGTCCACACTCAGGCCTTCATTGATTCAGGGGCAGCTGGCCACTTCCTGGATTACCGTTTTATGATTCAAGCTGGTCTACCTCTTCAACAGAAAAGACATTGTCTAAAGATAACTACCCTGGATGGCTCCCCCCTTGGTTCAGGTTTTATCCATTTTGAGTCAGCACCCCTTACCCTGACCATCAGTGTTCTTCATACTGAACAGCTCCAGTTTGAGGTCATTCATTCCCCAGCTCAGCCTGTCATCCTTGGCCTCCCTTGGCTTCACTTACACAATCCACAGTTCGACTGGGCTAAGGGACAACTGGCTTCTTTGGGTGCCTCTTGTTTCCACTCCTGCCTTGCTAAAGTCACTCCCCTGCTCCACATTCCCATAGCCAGCATCCTGACTCCCTCCATCCTTCCTTTGGTATATGCAGACTTTGCTGATGTGTTTGAGAAAAAAGCAGCCAATGTACTGCCACCCCACCGTCCCTATGACTGCAAGATCGACCTCCTTCCCAGAGCCCCACTTTCTAAAGGTAGGACGTATCCACTCTCCAAGGCTGAAACCAAATCCATGGAAGAACACATCCAAGAGATCCTAGCTAAAGGTTTCATTTGCCCTTCTTCCTCTCCTGCTGAGGCTGGCTTCTTTTTTGTTGGTAAGAAGGATGGTGGGCTCAGACCCTGCATAGACTGCAGGGCCTTGAACAACATAAACATCAAGAATTGCTATCCCATACCACTGAACACAGAATTGTATGACTCACTCCATAATGCTCGCTTCTTCACTAAATTGGACTTACATGGGGCATACCATTTAATTTGGATCTCTCCAGGCCACGAATGGAAGACTGCCTTCAACACAAGATCTGGGCATTACGAATACCTTGTAATGCCCTTTGGGCTGTGTAATGCCCCTGCAGTCTTCCAGGCATTTATCAACGACGTCTTTCGTGACCTCCTCAACCGCACTGTCATCGTCAACTTGGATGATATCCTTGTTTTCTCTTCCACTTTAGAGGAGCATCACAGGCACGTGAGACAGGTGCTTCTTCGTCTCAGGGTTAACTCATTGGTAGCGAAGCTAGAAAAGTTTGAGTTTGATCAAGTCCGAATCCAATTCCTTGGATATGTCATCTCGAAGGATGGTTTTGCCATGGATCCTGCTAAACTCACAGCTGTACTAGAATGGCCTCAACCTTCCTCCTTAAAGGAATTACAGATATTCTTGGGGCTCTACAATTATTACCGCAAGTTCATAAAGAACTTTTCTCAAAAAGTCGCTCCTCTCACTGAATTGACTAGACGGATAAGGACTGCAAACATTGAGGCCATAAATGCCTTTTCTTCTCTGAAAAAGGCTTTCTGTTCTGCTCCTGTCCTCCGCCATCCTGATCCTGACCTACAGTTCACTTTAGAGGTTGATGCCTCTGAGGTAGGGGCTGGTGCAGTTCTTACCCAAAGAGACCCTCTGACTTCCAAATCACACCCTGTAGCCTTATTTTCTAAATGTTTTGCTTCTGCTGAGAGGAATTACGAGGTGGGAAATCGTGAACTCTTAGCCATTAAAATGGCCTTAACCGAATGGTGTCACTGGTTGGAGGGCACCGCCAGTCCTATTCAAATCTTCACCGACCATAAGAATCTGACTTACCTAGAAACTGCTCATCGACTCAACCCTCGTCAGGCCAGGTGGGCCTTGTTCTTTTCCCGTTTTCACTTTGTGGTTTCCTACCTTCCTGGGACCAAGAACAAGAAGGTGGACGCCCTTTCCCATCAGTTCTCTCACTCAAGTGATTCCTCAGATGCTCCTATTGAACACATCATACCCCCTTCCTATGTGATCGCTCAACTCAATACCACTCTTCTGCAAAGATTGCAATGTGCTCAGTATAGTAAACCTCCTGGTTCCCCCATGGCCTCTAATATCCTCTTTGTACCTCAGAACCTCTGTATCCCTGTGCTAGCCTGGGCTCATGATAGCAAACTCTCTGGATATCCTGGTTCGACTACGACCTTCAGGCGTCTTCGCCAGCATGTTTGGTGGCCTACTATGAAGTCTGACGCTCAGGACTACGTGAATGCCTGCACAATTTGTGCTGCCAGCAAGACTCCCCGATCCTTGCCTTATGGCTTGCTCGAACCATTGTCCATTCCCAAATGACCCTGGACACACATAACAATGGACTTCATTGTGGATCTTCCCTCTTCCGACCACCATACAGTTATCTGGGTTGTGGTGGATCGCTTTTCCAGACTAGCTCACTTCGTACCCCTAACCAAACTGTCTTCTGCTCAAGAATTGGCTTCCCTTTATCTCTTGCATGTGGTACGACTTCATGGCATTCCCATAAATATTGTCTCTGACAGGGGACCACAGTTCATCTCTGCCTTCTTGAGAGCCTTTTGTAAGTTGATTGCAGCAGCAGGCTATCAACCTCGTATCTTCCCTCTTTCAATTCGGTCCACTGGGGTTCCTGCCACAGACTGTCACATTACTGATCTCACCACTCATTGGCAACATATTCGCTCTCAGCTGCATTCAGCTGTCTCTAGATGTAAGAAGTTTGCAGACCGCCATAGGGCTTCTGTACATGCCATTCCAGTGGGTGAACAGGTTAGGGTCTCCACTCGACATATCCGCCTACGTCAACCCTGTCACAAATTGGGGCCTAGGTTTATTGGTCCTTACAAGGTCCTGAAAAGACTGTCTCCTGTTGCCTACAAAGTGGCCTTGCCGAGAACCCTACGCATACATCCAGTCTTCCACATCTCACTACTCAAACTGTACATCAAGAATAGATATTCCCACCCTCAAACTCCTCCTCCTCGGCTCCTGGTCCGTGGTAACCCCGAATAAGATCCTGGCCTCCAGATACAGGCAGTATCTGATACATTGGAAGGGCTACTCGGTGGCAGACCGTTCCTGGGTCCCTGCCTGTGATTTGCATGCTCCATCTCTGGTCTCCAAATACCATGCTGCTCACCCTTTGAAGCCGGCTCTAGTTCCTGGAGGGAACCCTTGAGGAGGGGCTATTTCAACAGATATTGCACACCATTATGCCAATATATGTGTCCATCGCTGTCATAACTGTCACGCTGCGCCGTTGCTAGGTGCGCGGCGTCCTCTCTATGCTCGTTGACTAGGGCTGTGTCGGCTCAGTGTGCATGTGGGGCTGACGTCATAGCTGCACACTCCTGATGCCAGCCAGTGTCTTGGCGCCTTGCCAAGGGTATTTAAACAGGCAGCAAACGACCTGTCACTGCCCAAGTATAGGTGCTACTTCGTGTACCCCTGGGAGTGACAGATCGTTTGCTGGACTGATACCTGTTACTAAACCCTGCCTGTCTCACTACACTAACTGGTTAACCCCTTATCTGCTGGACTGATACCTGTTACTGAACCCTGTCTGTCTCACTACTCTACCTGGTTAACCCCTTATCTGCTGATCTGATACCTGTTACTGAACCCTGCCTGTCTCACTACGCTAACTGGTTAACCCCTTATCTGCTAGACTGATACTTGTTACTGAACCTTGCCTGTCTTACTACGCTACCTGGTTAACCCCTAATCTGCTGGACTGGTACTTTGTTGCTGAATCTTTGCCTGTCTTACTACGCTACCTGGTTAACCCCTGAATTGCTGGTCTGCTTTTCTGTTGCTGTATCCTGTCTGCCTATTTGCCTTGTGCTGTCCTGTATGTGGTTAGTGCCGCTCTCCTCGTTTTCCTGATATTCTCTGCTCTGGGATATTCCCTATCTTTCCGACTCGACGCCGGGATAACAAGACTACTGGCTGAGTTCGGTCTGATAGAGGAGTATCCCACAAGCATTACAATAACATGTTGTACACTGGCCATGATCAACTAACAAGATGATGCCAATTAATGTGTATTACATATCTATTTAATCTAGATAATCTATAATATTCTAAAAACAATCCCCAATATATCTACAATTCAATTTCTTGTATCTGTAAAGAACCTCCACCAAAAAATAGAGAACAAAAAAAACAAAAAACGAAAAAACAATGATCTAGGTGACTACACCATACATTACTACCAAGTCACTTGGAGTATAGGCAGAAACCTGTGGGTACCCACTAGAATGAACATCCATGTGGATCCACTATGGGTCATATTTTTCAGAGGTATGGTGTATCGGTCCAGGTCTCAGTCATTTAGTGTAGAATGGTCCGAAGTCAAGGAAAGTGTTCAACCCCCTTGGTATTAGAGTATCCAACATGTATATCCACTTTGTTTTAATCTGCAACAACTTCTTGGCTCTATTGCCATCCCTTGCTAGAAGGAGTACATGATCGATCAGCATTGATCTTAAGCTTTATACGCCATGGTTACATTTGGCAAAGTGGCGTGACACTGGCTGTTCCGAGTCCCCTTTGTTGAGTGCTTCCCGGATTGCACAGCGATGGTTAGCCATCCTGTCCCTGAAGCTCGTCACTGTCTTGCCAATGTAGACCAGAGAGCATGGACAGATTAACATATATATAACATATGTACTTGTGCATGTTAATCTGTGTTGGATGGTATACCGTCTATTAGTATAAGGGTGTTGGAACGTCTGGCCTCTCATCATGCTATTGCATGTGATACAACTTCCACATGTAAAGCATCCATTTTTCGAGGTCTTCAGCCAGGTATCTTTCTGGTAACAGTTAGTTGGATCAGTTTTTACCAATATATCCCTCAAGTTCTCTGCCCTACGGTAGACCATTCTAGGGGGCTTCATCTTATGAAAAGGAAGTTATGGATCTGTTTCCAGAAGTTCCCAATGCTTCTGTGTGGAACTCCTCAGAACACCACATGTAGGGGTATAGGTGGTCACAAAATTAAGTTGTTCAGTATCCGTATTAGGTGTCATTAGTTTACCTCCCATGGGATCACTAAGTAACATCTCCTTGATAGTACGGACCATCACATCATCATATCCTCTCGCCACTAACTTCTTCTCCATTTCCGTGAGTTGCTCCATCATAGTGGGTACCTCACTATTGATTCGGATGACTCGCGTCAGCTGAGAGGTGACAATCCCAGTCTTTTGGTGCCTGGGATGGAAGCTCCTGGCTTCCAATAAGGAATAACAATCCGTTGTCTTTGTGTACAACGATGTGCCAAAGGAGCATCCATCACAGGCCTCCACCCTATATATGTTTAGGTCTAAAAAATGTATCAGATCTTCACTATATTCCAGCTTAAAGCGTATTGGACAGTCCATGGAGTTCAAACATGACACCCACTGTTCCAATTCATCTCTATAAACATATACAGTACATATACACCTTTGAGCCCTTTCCAGTCAAAAACCTTGACATATTCCAAAAAATAAAGTGATTTTGTTTAATAAAAATACTTTAATTACCTTAATTCTTCACTCAGAAATATATATTTATGTATTTGTCTTCTATCCATCGCTAGTTATCTATCGCTATCTATCAATATATAGATATATACATATATATGTTATCTATGTTTAAAATGAAAAATACAATTTTCTTCTAAGTGAAGAACAACGGTATTTAAAGTATTTATTAATGCACCTTTGGACTAATATGCGAGTGAAAGCCAGAAGAGGCTTTTGTAGCATGACCCATAAAGGTCTATGGGGATAGGGAGCAAGTGCAGCCACACTTTCCAAACTCAAGATGTTAGGGCGCCTGATGATTTTACTCAAGGGCAAACTTTTTTCTCTTAAATTCTAATAGGAACGCAAGAATAGCGAGGGTTTTAGTTGTCCCTTTAAAATATATATTATACATGTTTTGTTTTATTATGTGCTTTAAATGTATTGTACAATGCATTTGTACTGATTTTTAACATTGATTGTGATAAACCATATAAAGTAAAGGTCTTCAATCCGCAGAGATGCCATCTTTAATGTTTGCATATAACTCATAATTTATTTCTGTAGAATTTTCAAAGAGAAAAAAAAACACAAAATAATTTATGAGATGACTTTTAAAAATGATAAAGAAGGTGCATGGTTACATTGACATAAAGTTGTCAAATATTTTATAATGATGATTAAGGGAGTGCTCCATCCGCTTTGTTGATAATGAATGAACAAATGCAAATGATTGCGTTGTTTTAACCTATTAATTTAGCATTTCCCTGTATGATGTTGTAATAATACAGTGCTATTGCTTGATGCACTAAAAAAAACTATAGATACTCTCTTATAGAGTTATTTGTAATATTTTAAATGAAGTTTAATTATAGCTGGGGAAGAAAGTCAGTCCATTAAGGATTCCGTGACAGCTGCTCATGTATTTTACCTGTAGGTGGTTTTAGCAAAGCTTAATTTGCATACAAAATTAGATATGCCTGAAAACTTTTTTTTTTTTTAATAAAGAAAGCAAACTTAATCTGAAATTGAAGTTTACATTGTTTGTATACTATTCTGCAGCTCACAACTCAAAACGATTTATAAAATGTATTATTTTAGTACTTTAAAAAAATGACTATTTTAGTAAACATATTTTTTTTTTTTTATATCTATAGGCGTGAGCAATGTGTAGCTGTAGCAATATTACAGTTAACATTGCCAATGTGGGGGGGGGGGGGAATGTGCAATTAAAGTTTTGGATACCAGAGCAGGCTTTAATGTGCACTCTGAAAATGTTAAAGTAATGGTAAATCCAAGTGGATAACAAACGCTAGGATTTACCATAAAAAAAAATAAAGTGGAGTTTAAGAGGCATATTTATCAAAGGGCGAGCAGACATGATACAATGTAGCGTTTCATGTCCGCTGCGGATAAATAAATGCCGACAGCATATGTATTCGATCGGGTTGATTTCTGTCCGCCACCTCAGAGCAGACAGACAAGTTATGGAGCAGCGGTCTTTAGACCATTCGGAGCTTGATAATTCAGCGCATAACTGATCGAAAATGTAAAAAAGAGTGCTAAACTTACCCTTTCTGTGCCGTTGCACAGCGCTAAACTCAGCGTCTCCGGCCACCCATGGCACATCGCTCTAATTCAATGAGGTGATGTTTGCAACTGTGAACCAATAGCTGTGCATTTCAACTGACAGGTTTCTATATGCACGTACTGCTATTAGTTTAGAGGAGCAAGCGGAACCTCATTGGTAGAAGATTGATGTGCCGTGGGAGGCCAGAGCTGCTGAGTTTAGTGCTGTGCAATGGCACAAAAAGGGTGAGTTTAGAACCCTTTTTTACATATTTTATAGGTTAAACTCCACTTGATGTAGTGATGGTAAATCCTAGCGTTTGTTAAACACTTGGATTTACCATCACTTTAACCATATCCTTGACCATAAACCAATCCCAAAACTTAACCCTAATCCATAATTCTAAACATAACTTTTACTCCTATAGATCCTTCATTTTAACTACATTATGGCTCTATAACTGACATGGAGTTCCATTAACTAAAATATGCCTAGACGAACAGACTTGGTAGTTATGGCTATGGAGAGGGAATGTGTTATTGAGATAATAGTTTTTAGTAAAAAGTGCCAGTAAATCAAATAGATCAATTTCAAAATCCTTCAGTCCATATTATTTTTTATCCTTGGAGAATGCCCGAAGACAATACAATGGAATAGACTCATAGATGCTCATTATACCACACTGACCCCTGCAAATTAGTAGGGCTGTAAAATTGCTCAAATTAAGGAATTCACATGTGGGTTCTCATTTTCCTATTTTAGCATATACAGTGAAATAAGGCCTCTGTAATGCCCCACTCCATAGAAATTCTTCCTGGTGTCATTTTTCATGGTAAACACTTGCATCTTGGGGGTGGGGGGAGCAAGTGGATTTTTGTTCCCTTGGAGAATGCCAGGAGATAATACAATAGACTAGACTCTTAGAAGTTCATTATATTGCAAAAGGTCCTTTTGTTCTGGTGAGAACATTTTCAAATTTTATTGAGGCTTATTTCACCTATCAAGCCAATTGCCAGTGGGCATTCCTGCGTTAACATATATAGTTGTGTCAAATGGCATAATAAAGACCAATAGATACACATAACTCCCCCCAATAAATACAATCACAACACTTTGGAAATACATTTGTAAAATGGAATTTGTAAATGTGTGTAATTGTTAAATATTCATATGTCTGATTTGTTAAATAAGTTTTGCTTAAAATTTCATTATTTGTCATAGCAATCTCTCAGATGCAGACATGAGGTTGAAAGTAGCTATTCTCAAGGTGTGGTTGGAAATGTTCACATAAACCACAGGTCAGCATGCAGAATTTAAGTAGAAGAGATTGCAAATGTGAAGCATCTTATCTCACAGTCGGGTATCTCTATATAAAAATTGATGAGATTGTCTATGTTTTAATTGTTACTTTGAATTTCTTGATTTTTTTTCCAAGTTGTCTTTTTTGCACATGTTAGAATGGACTGTTATATAGAGACTGTTAACTTTCTTTTATTTTTCATTTGTTTAATCATTTTTATAGATGTATCTGTGAAGCTGGTATCCTTGATAGTGGTTCTATACCACAGAAAGTTAATTTTGAGCTAGAAGCCACTAATTGTTCTGACAAGGGTATACATAAAACTTTCTATTATCCAGAGTTTTATTGAATTTAGTCTACAATAACAAAAGTATTCTGGGATGTGGCATTTCTCTTGTGGGCGCCACAGTTTAATGGCAACTTGCTCTTAAAGGGACACTAAACCCACATGTTTTCCTTTGTGATTCAGATAGAGCACACAATTTTAAGCAACTTTCTAATTTACTCCTATTATCAAATTTTCTTAATTCTCTTGCTATCTTTATTTAAAAAGCAAGAATGTAAGTTTAGAGGCCGGCCCATTTTTGGTGAACAACCTGGGTTGTTCTTGCTGATTGGTGGATAAATTCACCCACCAATAAACAAGTGCTGTTCAGGGTCTAAACCAAAAATTGTCTGGCTCCTTAGCTTAGTTGCCTTTTTTTTCAAATAAAGATAGCAAGAGAATGAAGAAAAATTAATAATAGGAGTAAATTAGAAAGTTGCTTAAAATTGCATGCTCTATCTTAATCATGAAAAAAAATTGGGTTCGGTGTCCCTTTAACAATGTAAACATGTAATCCCACAAAAGTCTTTGCTATCGTGTCATGAGATTAGCAAAAACATTTGGTACACATGGTTGGAAATCTAGACAAAACATTTATCTAGAACATATTTCAAGGAGGGGAGATGTAAGATTGTCCTACCTCTTTTTTGTTAGAAAAAGTTTACAGTTATGGGTAACCTTGTCATAGCACATATTTATTTGTCTCTAAACTTTATCTTATCTCATTTTGAAGGACAAGAACAACATATCCTTTGAAAGTAGGACTTACTGTAGCTTTTATGAAAATGGAGGAGCTTATTGAAAAAAATTATTACTCAGGGCCAGTGGTCCCTGTTAACCTCATCATGTAGTTAAATTCACTGAGGAAGCAGCAGGCAGCTCAACAATGATATCCTAACCTAACCCCTGCTCTATCACAATGTTTGATATCACACAATAATTAAGTCATAAATATTGATCTGTTAGTGGAAGCATCTGCTTTTGCAATAATAAGTGCAGGTGGACAGGTTCCCTAGCTTGGAACATTTTTCGCACACCTGATGATATCTCGGGCACTATGTGTTTAATAGCTATTAGGGATTTTGTTGTGATGGTTTTAAACACATATTTATATGACATGCTTTAACTTTAAATAAATTGTCTAGGCATCTTTATTTGTATAACTTTAAAAACCTAATGCATTTTTCTTTCATACAGGTGGTGAGATATTACCCTTTTATAAAACTAGGACAAAATTGCCAGGGGACTCACTCTATTTCTCCTTGTTGACACTCTTTTTCCTTTTTTGCAGGTTCCTGCATACTTAATACTGTTTTAAAACATTGCTTTATTAACTCTTTGGCAGCTTAGCTTTCTGTAATAGGTATTTGGTCCTTTAAGATATCTTGTTTTATAGCGGATGTGGTTTTTTATGGGTTTTTAATGCTTATTTTGATTAGTACAGAATTTTTTTTGCCATTTACTTTTGTGCCCTCACTCCAGCTTTTAGCTCCACTCAATCCACAACATCGTCTTTTTAAAATTTCCTTAGGCCTATGACAGTATAGAGAAGCAGTGCAGTATACTGGGTCTGTAATTCTTTCAGTTTGATGCATCTAATCATGGATTTAGCTGCTAGAAAGTAGTGAGTACTCATGCAAATTTCTGCCGGGGGGGTATTTAGCATTTTCATTCTGAAGTCTGTTTTTTTAGTGTAATAACACTAAGCTTAAAGAGTGTCAGAGCATTTGTAGAGGGCTCTCTGTCCCCACTGTTGTTTGTACGATACAAATTTATTCCAGTTCTAGGTTATGTCAAATTTGTCAAAGCTGTGTATCTCTAATTTTGCATTCAATCAGCCTTAATCTTTTACTTCTGTTTATTACACTCAGGGGGCTTCAAATGTTGTTTTCCATTCATTTAAATCCAGTGTGTGTAAGTTTCTGAATAGCTCAGTAAGGTAGCATACTGAACTAAGGAATAGGAAACACAGGTTCAAATTGAGCACAGAAATTATGCTAAGCAATTACACACATATGGGGATATTTATCAAGCCGTCAACTACAAATACACTGAAATTCCACAGTGTAATTGTGGCGAGCTTGATTTAACCTAGTTATCAAACCCTACAGACCGGCAAAAGTTGAAATCTGTGATGTAACATACGATCTGCCGGTCTCAATCTGACACAGATCAATGCTTACGTTATTACAGATGTTCCAAATACACATTCGGTACTATTTGACACTTTTTCAAAGTTATGAAATAGTTAACCGGTACGCTCGTTGCTATTCAGGCCCAGTGTACCTGGTTTTCAATCCGCCTCCCTGGAGGCCGCAGATGCCATAGGAATCAATGGGAGTCTGAAAGCAGCGAAAGCTTATGTTCGATGCTGCCAGATATCGCATTGATTTCTATGGTAGAAAACCAGTAACATTTACACATAACACCCTAACATAAGCCACAAGTCTAAACACCCCTAATCTGCCACCCAGACATCGCCACAACCTACATAAAATTATTAACCCCTATCCCGCCCTCCCGGACCCCGCCACAACTAAATAAAGTTATTAACCCCTATCCCGCTGCTCCCGGACCCCACCGCAACTAAATAAAGTTATTAACCCCTAAACCTCTGGCCTACCACATCACTACCATTAACTAAACCTATTAACCCCAAAACCTCTGGCCTCCCACATCACTACCATTAACTATACCTATTAACCCCTAAACCGCCAGCCCCCCACATCGCCATAAACTAAATTAAGCTATTAACCCCTAAACCTAACAACCCACTAACTTTACATTAAAATTACAACATCCCTATCTTATAATAAATTTAAACTTACCTGTAGAATTAAAATAAACTATATTAAACTATTAATTAACCTACCCTAACTATTATACTAAAATTACATTAAACTAGCTATTACATTAACTATATTACATATTAAAAAAAACCCTAACCCTACTCAAATTCTTTAAATATACTATGCAAATTTTCTAAATTTCAAAAAAAATAAACGCTAAGTTACAAAAAATAAAAAACACTAAATTGCGGAAAAAAAACCCCCACAGTATCAAAAATAAAAACTAATTACACCTAATCTAATAGCCCTATCAAAATAAAAAAGCCCCCCAAAATAAAAAACCCCTAGCCTGCAATAAACTACCAATGGCCTTTAAAAGGGCCTTTTGCTGGGCATTGCCCCAAAGAAATCAGCTCTTTTACCTGTAAAAAATATACAAACACCCCCCCAACAGTAAAACCCACCACCCAACCAACAAACCCCCCCCAAATTTTTAAGTTTTTTTTGGGTGGGTTTTATTTTTAGAGTAGGGTCTGGGCAGGTAAAAGAGCTAAATGCCCTTTTAAGGGCAATGCCCATACAAATGCCCTTTTCAGGGCAATGGGGAGCTTAGATTTTTTAGATAGGCTTTTTATTTGGGGGGGGTTGGTTGGTTGGGTGGTGTTTGTATTTTTTTTTTACAGGTAAAAGAGCTGATTTCTTTACCGCAAAAGGCCCATTTAAGGGCCATTGGTAGTTTATTTTAGACTGGGGGGGGGGTGTATTTTGGTAGGAGACTTTTTATTTTGATATGGCTATAAGATAAGGTGTAAGTCATTTTTATTTTTGATACTGTGTTTTTTTCTTCTGCGTAATTTAGTGTTTTTTATTTTTTGTAACTTAGCTTTTTAATTTTTTTTTATTTGAGTAGGGTTAGGGTTTTTTACTATGTAATATTGTTAATTTAATTGCTAGTTTAATGTAATTGTAGTATAATAGTTAGTATAGGTTAATTAATAGTTTAAAACTAGTTTATTTTAATTCTACAGGTAAGTTTAAATTTATTTTAAGATAGGGATGTGGTAATTTTAATGTAAAGTTAGTGGGTTGTTAGTTTTAGGGGTTAATAGCTTGATTTAGTTTATGGCGATGTGGGGGGCTGGCGGTTTAGGGGTCAATAGGTTTAGTTAATGGTAGTGATGTGGGAGGCCAGAGGTTTCAGGGTCAATACGTTTATTTAGTGGGGGCAGGGTCCGGGAGCGGCGGGATAGGGGTTAATAACTTTATTACAGTTGCGGCAGGGTCCGGCAACGGTGGTATAGGGGTTAATAACTTTATTACAGTTGTGGTGGGGTCCGGGAGTGGCGGGATAGGGGTTAAACATTTTAGTATAGTGGCAGTGTTTAGTGACAGGGTATAAATAAAGTTGGTAAAAAGCCGAATAGCAGCGAGATCGATGACTGTTAGTTAACAACAGTCCGATGCTCATTGTCCCATACTTGGTGAGCGGCTTTTTGGCGGCTTTTTTTAATAAATATGGAGAGCGTATTCAGGTCCGCCGCAACGATGTTAGGCGAGCGTATTGGTGCCGGCGAATGCAGCATAGTTGAGGCTTTGATAAATATCCCACTTAACCTGATGTGGGTATTGTACTTTTAATGCAAGTTATGTCATATGGACATTAAGTCATTTATTTACCTAGATCGTTTTGTGGCTATCTCTAAAATTAAAGTGTATGCTGTCTGCATTTATCGATGTGTGGCGGAAATTATACGCTACTTCGTATCATGTCCGCTTGCACATTGATAGATATGCCCCATTGTTTCTTTATATGTAAACCTTTGTGTCTTAGTAACATTGTAGATATTGTATGTCCTATACTATTATTTAGTGTACACAATATTTTCCATGCCTAAGTAGGTATATACATTTTACTCTGCATGTTTACATTTTTTAAACAGTCTTACGAGACTTTTACAGTTCTCATTGTAGCAATGAGATTCTTTAGAGGAAATCTTTTTGTAGATTGTTACCATGTATATTTTGTAAATTTTGTAGTAAATGCAGTCTCTGCTTTTCTGAACATGTTTTTATCAGTATCTGCGGTATATCCAATCATATAGTGCTTGTCTAACAGTCAGGCCAAATTACATACTGAATTTGTATGTATTATATAATATATGCAGGTGTATTTTGTACACTAATTCCTGTTTTATAAATGTGATATAATTATTTGCATAAGTTTATAAATTTTAGAATGTTTCAGTATGAAGTAAACCAGACTTCTGGATTTATTATTTTATCTTTCAGGAGATTGGGAGTTTTTCTTTTCAAAGAAGCATATTCTTCCTAATTGATCAGCTAACCTGAACCTCTTTGGGAAGAGTCCCATGATGCAGGAATTATCTAAGTAAGCATAGAAGCTGAAGGTAGTAAATTTTAATCCAGCTATAGCTGATTGTTTTAAAAAGGGAGACGCCTGTTAAAGTTGCTGCTTTAATTTTTGTGCCCAGGACTGAAGGACATGGTTTTTGTTGTCCCTGGTTTTTTTCAGTACTCAATTAGATCTTTATGCCATAGAATAAAAATTTTTTTCTATTTATTTTGGGCTTAAGAATTCTAGACTGTATTATAAGGGTACTTCGTCTTAAATTGGGACCTAAACCTACACATCCTTATCCACTAGGATTACCTTTATTTGCTCTGGTTGGCATTCTTAGATGTTCACTGTTTGTTGTCTTTTTGATAAGGTTCTATGAACATTGTTGACAGTTATCAGTGGTTAGGGATCTCAATTGTCCCTTATTAGGTTATTTTTTATTTTTATTTTTT
Organism: Bombina bombina; assembly: GCF_027579735.1. Lineage (NCBI taxonomy): Eukaryota > Metazoa > Chordata > Amphibia > Anura > Bombinatoridae > Bombina > Bombina bombina. The sequence continues at coordinate 973,182,489 of NC_069504.1, forward strand.
TTTTGAATATTTTTTATTGAAACATTTTCAAAAGTACAATATATATGTTTCAGCGTTGCGGAGAAAAAGAGGGTAAACATTTTCAAAATGATTACAATCTGGTAATATAAAAAACAAAAATTTAAAAAGTTCACATTATGAACTATCCACAAAAATAAGAAAGAGTTGAGGTGTGAATTAAACCACATAATAAAGAGCCAACAAGGAAGCTGTATGTATCATAGTAACACCTCAGTCTGCACAATAACATGAACTACACAGTTACATAATCAACAAAGACTCGCACTAAATTATACCCTGTGAGTCGCATGTAAAAAACAAACGATGCTTGAATTGTAGCAACATAAATAAACCTGAGCGGTAAGAAATATTAACTAAGAACCGTGGCCCCATAAACAGACATATATTCCAGGAAAAACCTTGGCGAAAGTACTCCTGACCCTAGAAGGGAATAGAACAAAGAGATGAAAAATGTATAGAGAGTGAATGGAAAGGGAAGAAGAAGGGGGAAGAAAAAATAAAAATAAAAAAAGGGGGGGGAGAGATAGGGGACAATTTCCCTGGCTGACTGGTGCTGTCCTGGGGATAGATGTAATCGCTTACCCAAATTATTAAGTACATAGGTTCCCCCCTGACTCAAGGCATTGTCTCCAAAGTTCCCAGCTCAGGCAATGAATGTCAATTTTGTTGTTAGCCGCGAAAATGGGGCATTCCATAGTCTCCATGTGTGACACAATTGTAAGAACTAGAGGCCACCCTGGGCTTTTAGGCTGGCGCCAAGATCTGGCTATAGCCAGTTTAACTGAAGTAAATAAGTATATGCATATGTTGAGAACCTGAGCTGGGATCCTCTCAGAGAACATATGGAACAGACCCTTCAGAGCATGGTCCCCCCATCCTACTCCAAACCGCCTACAACATAGAAGAGCCCTGGTCCAAAGCCTATGAATTTTGGGGCATGACCACCACATATTAACTGCAGAACCTAGTCTCCCACAACCCCTCCAACACAAGGGGGAGTGAGAATGAGAAATCTGAAATAATCTAAGAGGGGTTAAGTGCCATTGGAATAAAATTTTGTGGAACAGTTCCAGGTAGGTAACATTTTGTATAGCGTTCTTGGTATGTAATATGGCTCTAGACCAGAACTCCTACGATGCCTCAAATCCAAACACTCTCTACCACTGCTTAACGTAGGGGGTCTTATAAAAACCAGGCATATTCAAAATATCCGTGTAGGCCATAGAGAATACCCTAGGGGTACGTATCTCTGAGATCCATCTCCTCTCCCACTTTAGTACATGATCTACGAGGGGCACCAAGGAACCCCCAAGATCTCAGAAAATTCTTTAACCTATAAAATTCAAAATGAAAAAGGGGCCTATGTGAGTACCTGGATTGGAATGCAGCCACTGACATGGGCGACCCGCCGACCCATAGGTCTGACACCGTTGAAAACCCCTGTTCCTCCCACCACTCTGTGAGTGTGAGTTCGGTAAGGCTTTTAGAAGGCCAGCTAAGGGATGTATTGGAGAAGGGTGTGGAGATATACCAGCAGAGTGATGCATTTTGTCCCAGAATCTGAGATTTGCCTGAACTATGTAATTCTCAGAGACAGTCGAGTGCCTAACATGTTTAGGAATCCAAATTAAATATTGCAAAGGGATTCCCGAGAGTATAGAGTTTTGTTCTATGACCGCCCATCTGCTAGTTAATGTGTGGTCACCCCAGGCCGATAGATGGGCTAATCTCACTGCCTAATGGTATTTGATAATATTGGGAAGAGCAGCACCCCTGCCAAAACCGGATTATATAGGTATTTAACCGCTATTCTCTGCCGGTTTCCCTTCCAAATGAAAAGGTTACATGTCCTCTGAAATTGAATTAGTAAAGGTTTGGGAATCGGTATTGGGAGACAGCGGAAAAGGTATGTTATTTTGGGGAGTAAATTCATCTTTACCGCAGCTATACACCCCCACCAAGACAGAAATGTGGAGTCCCATTGCTTCAATAGGGTCTTAAATTTTTGAAAAAGAGGAGCAAAATTACTAGAGATGATAGACACCCAGATGTTGTATCTTATCAGTGGACCACTGGAAGGGAAACCGGACTGTTAACGACTGAACATCTATGTCTGGGATATTTAATGCATATGCAATTGTTTTAGAGAAGTTCAGCTTGTAGTAGCTAACATTTGCAAACTCCTCGAAGAGAAGAAACAAGGCTGGAAGCGAGGATAGAGGCCTGGAGGTAACTACAGTTAGGTCACCCGCAAACAAAATTACCTTATGTAAACTGCCTGAGATATTAACTCCCACGATCTCTGGAGAACCCCTAATTTTCTCCACTAGGGGCTCCATCACAAGGGCTCAGAGCAGCGGGGACAAGGGGCAACCCTGACGAGTTCCATTAGAAATTTTGAAGCTGGGTGAGCAAAAAACTTTCCCACTAACCCTAGCTGAGGGGGAGGAATATAAGGCCATAATTCTGTTGCAGAATCCCAAGGGAAAGCCAAACGTCATCAACACCGTCATCAGGTAAAGTCAGTTGACCCAGTCAAAGGCTTTTTCAGCGTCAAGGGATAAAGTGACACAAGGTTGACCAAGCCGACTGGCCTCCAGAAGAATATTGAGAAGCCTCCTGGTATTGTCAGGACCCTCACGGCCCAATGTGAAGCCGACCTGGTCAGGTTTTATTAATTGGGGGATAATAGTGTTTATACAATTAGCCAGCACCTTGGCATACACCTTGGTGTCAACATTCAACAGAGAAATAGGCCTAAAATTAGGAAAAGCATCCAGGGGTTTGCCCGGCTTTGGCAGGGTGACTATAGTAGCCTGCAAGAATTCCTCGGGAAAAGAGCCTATGGCCCCTGCCTTACCGAATACTCTTGCTAGGACAGGAGAGATCTGGTCCACAAAGGACCTATAGAAAAGGGAGGTGTATCCATCCAGACCAGGAGCTTTACGATTTTTCAGTTTTAGAATCACTGAAGTAATTTCATCGACTGTAGGTGGGAAATCGACTGCCTCTATCTGCTCCCGAGACAAACTTGGGAGGTGCAATCCAGATAAAAATTCACGGACAGACTCACCGCTGGGTGTATTCTGGGGCTGCTCTGTCCGAAGGTTATATAAATGTGAGTAGTAGTTAGCAAACTCCACCCCTATATCCTTAGGATTAGTAATCTTAGTTTCCCCTTTCAAAAGGTAAGGAATTCTTGATTGGGCCGTGCGATTCTTCAGTTTTCTTGCTAAAAGGAAATCTGTGCAGAAAAGGTAGATCCGGGCTAACAGGTAAAAGCTCCTTATAGAAAAAGTAGATCCTCAAACTCCTCTTCAAAAAACTAGGCAATGAGAAACCGGTCAATATGTAAAAAAGCAGAATCTTTATTGGGTACGATTAAAAACGAAACTCCATTACTTCAAGGTAAAGGCTACAGTAAAACAGACTGCAGACATGTTTCGCGTGTGGCTACACGCTTGTTCACTGCTGTCTGTAAACTGCACATTCAGCCTCTATTTAAAGGGGCCCTTGTCAATTAAAAACAATACATAAGTTAACCCTTACCTTACTATACTAATACATATACACAAGATAATAGGAAATAAATGTTATTTACAGGAGCCAAAGGTCGCGCAGATGACCCCATAAACTGCTTTACAGAACATGTTCTTATATATACATTCTATAAATACTAAGACATTTTGAATACTGACATATTCTAAATAGAGAACATTACTGCAGGTAACATTGTAAGACATCCTCACCGCTTAGTTAAATGAATAAATTAACATCACTCTCCTTATTAATGCCATTAGGATGGCTAGTGTTTAATTCAAAGATCCATTTTGCTTCTTTGAAATTAAGTTTGTATTCCCTATCTCCCCCTCTTTTGTTTTTAGGTACAAAATCAATTGCCTGTATGGAAAGCAGGGAAGCATCACCCTGGTGCATGGTTTTAAAATGTCTAGAGACTGGGGTATCTCTATCTGGGTCCTCAATGTCCCTTATATGCTCCAAAGCCCTGTCTTTGACACAGCGTTTAGTTCTACCGGTGTATTGAATCTGGCACCCCCTGCAGGTTAGGAGATAAATGACATAAATAGATCTACAGTTTAGTTGAAACTTAATGTCATATTCACGGCCTGTAGCTGTGGACTTAAATGTATTACCTTCTTTCACATGTTCACATGTTTTGCACCTTTGTGCTTTACATTTAAAGAAACCTAATCTGTTTGGTAACCATGTTTTTTTGTTAGAAAGGTGTAAGTCAGATGGGGCTACCATGTTTCCAATTGTTAAACCTTTTCTAGACACAAATTTACAGCCCTCCCTCGAGATTTCTTCTAGGCCCGAGTCCACAGCTAGGATGGGTAGGCTCTCTTTTATGATGTTACAGATTTTATTAAACTCAAGGCTATAAGGGGTACTAAAGACTACTTTATTCTTTGCTTTCTCTCTGTGTTTTTCTCCATATCTATTTTTATATTTCAACAGAGTTTCTCTGGGTATTTTGTCTACTTCTTCCTTTGTGTTCTTAAGTAAAGAATCTGGATACCCCCTATCTAATAACCTGTTTTCCAGGATTTTGCACTGAGTTTCATAGTTTGTCTTATTTGAGCAAATTCGTCTAGTTCTCAAGAACTGGCCTTTTGGGATCGCCTTCTTGACATGCCCCGGGTGACAAGATCTGTAGTTAACGATCGTATTGCCTCCTGTAGGTTTTCTGTACACTGTGGTGTTGATCTTATTGGAGCTTGGATCCACCACTAATTCCAAGTCCAAAAATTTGATAGTACTTTTATTATATTCTGCTGTGAATTTTAAGTTCATGTCATTGGTATTTATGGTTTTTTGAAGCTGGGTGACAGAAACCTATCCCACTAAATTTTTTATAGTTGTTTATTCTCCATTCCACATGGAGATGAAACAACTATAAAAAATTTTTTTGAAAACCATAAATACCATGGAGCTTTGTCTCTATTTCTGTTTTTAATCGTACCCAATAAAGATTCTGCTTTTTTACATATTGACCAGTTTCTCATCGCCTAGTTTTTTGAAGAGGAGTTTGAGGATCTACTTTTTCTATAAGGAGCTTTTACCTGTTAGCCCGGATCTACCTTTTCTGTATATGTGGCCGTATGACACAGCCGGAAGCGGAGGCGTGAGGATCAGGGCTCCAGGAAGCACTACCGGACCTAAGACGTGTGCCTACGCTGAAGCAAACGCAGCCTGACAGCACGGTTCCCTGGAGATGGTAAGCACCAACCTTCTTTTCCTTTCTTAAAAGGAAATCTGGCCTGTTGCCTTTATGATAGTAAAAGACGCCTATTAGCCCTAAGACAATCCTGCACCTTTTGATTCTCCAACATCCTTATAGAGCTCCTAGTGGTCTCAATGAGAGATATAAGAGAAGGGTTTAACGTGGAAATGTGTTGGGTAATGAGAGATCTAAGAGTCCTATGTAAGTGAGCTAGAGACACAGTTGACTTTTTGCGGGTTTGGCTTTGTACCTTAATAAAAAGACCGCTCAGGAAGGCTTTTAGAGAACCCCATAAACAAAAATCATCGACATCGTCGTTATGTCGCAAAAAGTAGGAAATTTCCTCAGAAATAGTTTCTTTAAGGCCTGGGATAGAGAGGAGAGAGTCCCGGAGGCGCCAAGGGGGTCTAGGTGGGACTGTTGATGTAAGTGAGAGTTGGATAGTGATGGGAGAATTAGGTTATTTTTGGTTAAAGCTTTTTTTTTTATATACTTATGGTCTTTTAACTGTCAATCAAACTGTTCCGATCAGCCAATAGAATGCGAGCTCAATCTGATTGGCTGATCGGATCAGCCAATTTAGATTGAACTTGATTCTGATTGGCTGATTCCATCAGCCAATCAGAATTTTCCTACCTTAATTCCGATTGGCTGATAGAATCCTATCAGCCAATCGGAAGTCGACGGATGCCATCTTGGATGACGTCATTTAACGGAACCGTCATTCGGCTAGTAGGCGTCGGTAGAAGAGGATGTTCCGCGTTGGCTGAAAGATGATGGCTCCGGAAGAAAGAAGATTGAAGATGCTGCTTCATAGAAGACTTCATCCCGATGATGGACTTCTTCAGCGCCCGCTTGGATCAAGACTTTAGCCCGATGTTGGATTTCTTCAGCCGCCGCTTGGATCCAGACTTCAGCCCGAGGATGGACGTCACTCTTCAGCCCCCCGCTTGGGCTTGGATCAAGACTTCGGACCCTCTTCTGGACCGATCAGTGAACCTGGCATGGTGAAGACAAGGTAGGGAGATCTTCAGGGGCTTAGTGTTAGGTTTATTTAAGGGGGGTTTGGGTTAGATTAGGGGTATGTGGGTGGTGGGTTGTAATGTGGGGGGGGTATTGTATGTTTTTTTTTTACAGGCAAAAGAGCTGAATTCTTTGGGGCATGCCCCGCAAAGGGCCCTTTTAAGGGCTGGTAAGGTAAAAGAGCTTTGAACTTTTGTAATTTAGAATAGGGTAGGGCATTTTTTTATTTTGGGGGTCTTTGTTATTTTATTAGGGGGCTTAGAGTAGGTGTAATTAGTTTAAAATTGTTGTAATATTTTTCTAATGTTTGTAAATATTTTTTTATTTTTTGTAACTTAGTTATTTTTTATTTTTTGTACTTTAGTTAGTTTATTTAATTGTATTTATTTGTAGGTATTGTATTTAATTAATTTATTGATAGTGTAGTGTTAGGTTTAATTGTAGATAATTGTAGGTAGTTTATTTAATTAATTTATTGATAGTGTAGTGTTAGGTTTAATTGTAACTTAGGTTAGGATTTATTTTACAGGTAATTTTGTAATTATTTTAACTAGGTAACTATGAAATAGTTATTAACTATTTAATAGCTATTGTACCTGGTTAAAATAAATACAAAGTTGCCTGTAAAATAAATATTAATCCTAAAATAGCTACAATATAATTATAATTTATATTGTAGCTATATTAGGGTTTATTTTACAGGTAAGTATTTAGCTTTAAATAGGAATAAGTTATTTAATAAGAGTTAATTTATTTTGTTAGAATACAATTATATTTAACTTAGGGGGGTGTTAGGGTTAGAATTAGCTTTAGGGGTTAAAATTTTTTATTAGAGTAGCGGTGAGCTCCGATCGGCAGATTAGGGGTTAATACTTGAAGTTAGGTGTCGGCGATGTTAGGGAGGGCAGATTAGGGGTTAATACTATTTATTATACGGTTATTGAGGCGGGAGTGAGGCTGATTAGGGGTTAATAACTTTATTATAATAGCGGCGCGGTCCGGTCGGCAGATTAGGGGTTAATAAGTGTAGGTAGGTAGTGGCGACGTTGGGGGTGGCATATTAGGGGTTAATAAATATAATTTAGGGGTCGGCGGTGTTAGGGGCAGCAGATTAGGGGTTCATAGGGATAACGTAGGTGGCAGCGGCGTGCGGTCGGCAGATTAGGGGTTAAAAAAATTTAATAGAGTGGCGGCGATGTGGGGGGACCTCGGTTTAGGGGTATATAGGTAGTTTATGGGTGTTAGTGTACTTTAGAGCACAGTAGTTAAGAGCTTTATAAACCGGCGTTAGCCCAGAAAGCTCTTAACTCCTGACTTTTTTCTGCGACTGGAGTTTTGTCGTTAGATTTCTAACGCTCACTTCAGCCACGACTCTAAATACCAGCGTTAGAAAGATCCCATTGAAAAGATAGGATACGCAATTGACGTAAGGGGATCTGCGGTATGGAATAGTCGCGGCTGGAAAATGAGCGTTAGACCCTTTAATGACTGGCTCCAAATACCAGAGGGCGGTAAAAACCAGCGTTAGGAGCCTCTAACGCTGGTTTTGACGGCTACTGCCCAACTCTAAATCTAGGCCTTAGTTAATAAGAGAAATATTATTTAGATTTATTTAATTAATATTTAAGTTAGGGGGGTGTTAGTGTTAGTGTTAGACTTAGGTTTAGGGGTTAATAATTTTATTACAGTGGCGGCGGTGTAGTGGGGGGCAGGATAGGGGTTAATAAATTTATTATAGGTGGCGACGGTGTAGGGGGGGCAGGATAGGGGTTAATAAATTTAATATAGGTTGCGACAGGGTTCAGGGAGCGGCGGTTTAGGGGTTAAACTATTTATTTATTTGCGTCGAGGTGCGGGATCAGCAGGATAGGGGTTAATAACGTTATAATAAAGGGCGGCGGTATAGGGGGGCAGGATAGGGGTTACTAGGTATAATGTAGGTGGCGGTGGGCTCCGGGAGCAGCGGTTTAGGGGTTAATACATTTATAATAGTTGCGGTGGGCTCCGGGAGCGGCGGTTTAGGGGTTAATATGTATAGAGTAGCTTGCGGTGGGCTCCGGGAGCGGCGGTTTAGAGGTTAACATATTTAGTATAGCTTGCGGTGGGCTCCGGGAGCGGCGGTTTAGGGGGTTAACACTTTATTTAGTTGCAGCGGTGTAGGGGGGGACAGATTAGTGGTGTTTAGACTCGGGGGAAAATGTTAGGGTGTTAGGTGCAGACATCTCCCATAGGAATCAATGAGATGTCTGGCAGCAGCGAACATAAGCTTTCGCTATGGTCAGACTCCCATTGATTCCTATGGGATCCGCCGCCTCCAGGGTGGCGGTTTGAAAACCAGGTACGCTGGGCCGTAAAAGTGCCGAGCGTACCTGCTAGTTTTTTGATAACTAGCAAAAGTAGTCAGATTGTGCCGCACTTGTGTGCGGAACATCTGTACTGACTTAAGAATCGATCTGTGTCGGACTGAGTCCGGCGGATCGAAGTTTACGTCACAAAATTCTACTTTTGCCGGTCTCTAGCCTTTGATAACTAAGGCGAATCAGCCTCGCCACAAATACGCTGCAGAATTCCAGCGTATTTGAGGTTGACGGCTTGATAACTAGGCCCCAATGTCAAATATTCCTTTATCAGGATGTCCCAAACAGGTCCCCCACTACAGGCAAGTATCATAGATAGCTGAGGCGTACTTTGCAATGAAGGGGTAAATTACACTTATTTATTTTTGTGATTTAAACTAGGGCACTGGTTTTCAAATCTGTCCTCAGGCATCCCTAGCAGACCACATTTTGAGGATATCTGAACTGAAGCACAGGTGAAATAATCAGCTGGTTAGTAAACATGCGGCTAGATTACGAGTTGTGCATTAAGGTAAAAAAGCAGAGTTAAGAGGTCCTAATGCTGATTTTTTATGCCCGCTGGTATTACGAGTCTTGAAGGTTTAGGGTCATCGCACACTTCTTTGGCCTTACCGCCAAACGACTTATGTAAACTTTGTAAAGTATTTTTTCTATGGGATTTCCATAGCGCCGGTATTACGAGTCTGTCCTGGGAGGCCAAAAAGTGAGCGGTACACCCTACCCTGGCAAGAGTCCTAATGCATTTAAAAGTCAGTAGTTAAGAGTTTTATGGTACAACGCAGTTAGATAAAACGCATAACTAAAGTGCTAAAAAGTACACTAACACCCATAAACTACCTGTTAACCCCTAAACCGAGGCCCTCCCGCATCGCAAACACTAAAATTAAATTTTTAACCCCTAATCTGCCTATCAGCCAATCATAATTCGACGGACGCCATCTTGGATGACGTCATTTAAAGGAACCGTCATTCGGCTAGTAGGCGTCGTTAGAAAAGGATGGATCGCGTCGGTTGGAAAGAAGATGGCTCCGCTCCAGAAGCGGCTTGATAGAAGACTTCATCCCGATGATGGACTTCCGACTTCAGCCCGATGATGGAGTTCTTCAGCCGCCGCTTGGATCCAGACTTCAGCCCGAGGATGGACGTCACTCTTCAGCCCCCTGCTTGGGCTTGGATCAACACTTCCGAGGCTTGGATCAAGACTTCCGAGGACGGATCGGTGAACCTGGCAGGGTGAAGATAAGGTAGGAAGATCTTCAGGGGCTTAGGTTTATTTAAGGGGGGTTTGGGTTAGATTAGGGGTATGTGGGTGGTGGGTTGTAATGTTGGGGGGGGTATTGTATGTTTTTTTTACAGGCAAAAGAGCTGAATTATTTGGGGCATGCCCCGCAAAGGGCCCTGTTCAGGGCTGGTAAGGTAAAAGAGCTTTGAACTTTTTTAATTTAGAATAGGGTAGGGCATTTTTTTATTTTGGGGGTCTTTGTTATTTTATTAGTGGGCTTAGAGTAGGTGTAATTAGTTTAAAATTGTTGTAATATTTTTCTAATGTTTGTAAATATTTTTTTATTTTTTGTAACTTAGTTCTTTTTTATTTTTTATACTTTAGTTAGTTTATTTAATTGTATTTATTTGTAGGAATTGTATTTAATTTATTTATTGATAGTGTAGTGTTAGGTTTAATTGTAGATAATTGTAGGTATTTTATTTAATTAATTTATTGATAGTGTAGTGTTAGGTTTAATTGTAGATAATTGTAGGTATTTTATTTAATTAATTTATTGATAGTGTAGTGTTAGGTTTAATTGTAACTTAGGTTAGGATTTATTTTACAGGTCATTTTGTAATTATTTTAACTATTTTAGCTATTAAATAGTTCTTAACTATTTAATAGCTATTGTACCTGGTTAAAATAAATATAAAATTACCTGTAAAATAAATATAAATCCTAAAATAGCTACAATATAATTATAATTTATATTGTAGCTATATTAGGGTTTATTTTACAGGTAAGTATTTAGCTTTAAATAGGAATAATTTATTTAATAAGAGTTAATTTATTTCGTTAGATTTAAATTATATTTAACTTAGGGGGGTGTTAGTGTTAGGGTTAGACTTAGCTTTAGGGGTTAATCCATTTATTACAGTAGCGGCGAGATTCGGTCGGCAGATTAGGGGTTAATAATTGAAGTTAGGTGTCTGTGATGTTAGGGAGGGCAGATTAGGGGTTAATACTATTTATTATAGGGTTATTGAGGCGGGAGTGAGGCGGATTAGGGGTTAATAACTTTATTATAATAGCGGTGCAGTCCGCTCGGCAGATTAGGGGTTAATAAGTGTAGGTAGCAGGCGGCGACGTTGTGGCGGGCAGATTAGGGGTTAATAAATATAATATAGGGGTCTGCGGTGTTAGGGGCAGCAGATTAGGGGTACATAGCTATAATGTAGGTGGCGGTGGTGTACGGAGCGGCAGATTAGGGGTTAATAATAATATGCAGGGGGCAGCAGAATAGGGGTTAATAAGTGTAAGGTTAGGGGTGATTAGACTCGGGGTTCATGTTAGGGTGTTATGTGCAGACTTAGAAACTGTTTCCCCATAGAAAACAATGGGCCTGCGTTAGGAGCTGAACACGGCTTTTTTGCAGGTGTTAGTTTTTTTTTCAGCTCAAACAGCCCCATTGTTTTCTATGGGAATATCGTGCACGAGCACGTTTTTTAAGCTGGCCGCTTCCGTAAGCATCGCTGGTATCTAGAGTTGCAGTGGCGTTAAATTATGCTCTACGCTCCCATTTTGGAGCCTAACGCACTGAAAACCCAGCCATTCTGTGAACTCTAAATACCAGCGGTATTTAAAAGGTGCGGGGGAAAAAAAGCATGCGTAGCTAACGCACCCCTTTGGCCGCAGAACTCTAAATCTAGGCGTTAGGCTTTATTTTTATTTTACAGGCAAGTTTGTATTTATTTTAAGTAGGTAGAATAGTTACTAAATAGTTATTAACTATTTAATAACTACCTAGCTAAAATAAATACAAAAGTACCTGTAAAATAAAACCTAACCTAAGTTACAATAACACCTAACACTACACTATAATTAACTAAATTAACTAAATTAAATACAATTACCTAAATTAAATTAGCTAAAGTACAATAAAACCAAACACTAAATTACAGAAAATAATAAACCAATTACAAGATATTTAAACTAATTAAACCTAATCTAATAGCCCTATCAAAATAAAAAAAAGCCCCCCCAAAATAAAAAAAACCCTAGCCTAAACTAAACTACCAATAGCACTTAACAGGGCCTTTTGCAGGTCATTGCCCCAAAGAAATCAGCTCTTTCACCTGTAAAAAAATAAATACAAACAACCCCCCCAACAGTAAAATCCACCACCCACACAAACAAACCCCCCAAATAAAATAGTATCTAAAAAAACCTAAGCTCCCCATTGCCCTGAAAAGGGCATTTGGATGGGCATTGCCCTTAAAAGGGCAGTTAGCTCTTTTGCAGGCCCAAACCCTAACCTAAAAATAAAACCCACCCAATACACCCTTAAAAAAACTTAACACTAACCCCTTGAAGATCGACTTACAATTCTGAAGACAGGACATTCATCCTCAGGGAAGCGGCAGAAGTCTTCATCCAACCGGGCCAAAATCCTCAACTAAGCCAGGAGATGTCTTCATCCAAGCCGGGCGAAGTGGTCCTCCAGATGGGCAAAAGTCTTTATCCAGACGGCATCTTCTATCTTCATCCATCCGACACGGAGTGGGTCCATCTTCAAGACATCCGACGCAGAGCATCCTCTTCATCTGACGACTAAAGACGAATGAAGGTACCTTTAAGTGACGTCATCCAAGATGGCGTCCCTTAGATTCCGATTGGCTGATAAAATTCTATCAGCCAATCGGAATCTAAGGGATGCCATCTTGGATGACATCACTTAAAGGAACCTTCATTCGTCGGGTAGTCATCGGATGAAGAGGATGCTCCGTGTCGGATGTCTTGAAGATGGACCCGCTCCGCGTCGGATGGATGAAGATAGAAGATGCCGTCTTAATGAAGACTTCTACCCATCTGGAGGACCACTTCACCCAGCTTGGATGAAGACTTCTCCCGGCTTCGTTGAGGACTTCGGCCCGGTTGGATGAAGACTTCTGCCGCTTCCTTGAGGATGGATGTCCAGTCTTCAGAACTGTAAGACGATCTTCAGGGGGTTAGTGTTAGGTTTTTTTACGGGTGTATTGGGTGGGTTTTATTTTTAGGTTAGGGTTTGGGCCTGCAAAAGAGCTAACTGCCCTTTTAAGGGCAATGCCCATCCAAATGCCCTTTTCAGGGCAATGGGGAGCTTAGGTTTTATTTAGATATTATTTTATTTTGGGGGGTTGTTTGTGTGGGTGGTGGGTTTTACGTTTGGGCGGGTTGTTTGTATTTTTTTTTACAGGTTAAAGAGCTGATTTCTTTGGGGGCAATGCCCCGCAAAAGGCCTTTTAAGGGCTATTGGTAGTTTAGTTAAGGCTAGGTTTTTTTTTTATTTTTGGGGGGCTTTTTTATTTTGATAGGGCTATTAGATTAGGTGTAATTACTTTAAATATCTTGTAATTGGTTTATTATTTTCTGTAATTTAGTGTGTTTTTTTTGTACTTTAGCTAATTTAATTTAATTTAGGTAATTGCATTTAATTTAGTTAATTTATTTAATTATAGTGTAGTGTTAGGTGTTATTGTAACTTAGGTTAGGTTTTATTTTACAGGTACTTTTGTATTTATTTTAGCTAGGTAGTTATTAAATAGTTAATAACTATTTAGTAACTATTCTACCTAGTTAAATTAAATTCAAACTTGCCTGTAAAATAAAAATAAACCCTAAGCTAGCTACAATGTAACTATTAGTTATATTGTAGCTATCTTAGGGTTTATTTTATAGGTAAGTATTTGGTTTTAAATAGGAATAATATAATATAATAATAATTATAGGAATTTTTATTTAGATTTATTGTAATTATATTTAAGTTAAGGGGTGTTAGGGTTAGACTTAGGTTTAGGGGTTAATACATTTAGTATAGTGGTGGAGACGTTGTGGGCGGCAGATTAGGGGTTAATAAGTGTAGGTAGGTGGCAGCGATGTTAGGGACGGCAGATTAGGTGTTAATAATATTTAACTAATGTTTGCAAGGCGGGAGTGTGGCTGTTTAAGAGTTAATATGTTTATTATAGTGGTGGCGACGTTGGAGGTAGCAGGTTAGGGGTTAATAAGTGTAGGTAGGTGGCGGCGATGTTGGGGGCAGCAGATTAGGGGTTCATAAGTATAATGTAGGTGGCGGCGGTGTCCGGAGCGGCAGATTAGGGGTTAATAAATATAATGCAGGTGTCGGCGATGTTGGGGGCGGCAGATTAGGATTAATAAGTGTAAGATTAGGGGTGTTTAGACTCGGGGTTCATGTTAGGGTGTTAGGTGTAGACATAAATTTTATTTCCCCATAGGAATCAATGAGGCTGTGTTACTGAATTTTACGCTGCTTTTTTGCAGGTGTTAGACTTTTTCTCAGCCGGCTTCCCTGTTGATTCCTATGGGGAAATTGTGCACGAGCACGTACGACCATCTCACTGCTGACTTAAGCAGCGCTGGTATTGGAGTGTGGTAATGAGTAATATTATGCTCAATGCTCACTTCTTGTCTTTTAACGACTGGTTTGTAAAAACCTGTAATACCAGCGCTGCAGGTAAGTGAGCGGTGAGTGAAAACTGCTCGTTAGCACCGCACAGCTCGTAATCTAGCTGATGGTTATTTTACCTGCTCTCTACGAAGGTAATACTGAAAACCTGGCCTGTTGGGGAGGCCTGAGGACAGGTTTAGAATGATTACCGTGGCTTTAGAGCTCTGGTTAACTGTTTCACTAAACAAAAAATTGCACAAAACATAATAAATACATTACAAAGTAGACTTAAAATCATAATAACACTGTCTTATAAAAGTTATTAAAAAAAATATTGCGCAAAAAAGTTATAAAGACTCAAAGATATGAGATTGCAGGTGTTAGAGAAAAAAAAGGCAGGCGAAGGGCTTTAACCTTGATATACATGCATATACATCTTTAAAAATGTATATGTATGTTTATATATGTATACATATGTATTTGTATGTGTATATATGTATTTACAGACAAATATAAACACATAAATACATATGTACACATATATAGACATATATATAAGTGCATTGGAGCCCTTTGCTGTCAAGTTGATAAAAACATGTAAATATATATTTATGCAATATGCCTATTTGATTAAGGTTTTAACTATGTATTTACTGTAACTATTTCACATTCCAATGTTCTGCACATAGCAGAATATGTTCTATGTATTTAAAATAGATATTCCTATACATATCTGTATGTAACTATAAATATATATATATATTTATGTATAAATATAGGTTCTACCAAAATACCATCAGATATATGTAAAAGAACATTTTCTTCTATGTTAAGAACATTAGAATGTGAAATATTCATATTTTCTTGTTGACATGAGAATAAGAGATTGGGTCCCCCCCTTTTTTCCATTCACTAGCATGGGGGGATACGGGTATCTTCACACAATATAAGTTCGTTTTTTTGCACTTGTCAACTCATAATACAAGGGCAAAAAGCTTAAATCTACCGCAATTAAAGCTCGAGTGGGAGCATTAACTTGCGTTCCACTTATAATCTGGCTCTTAGTGCTAACACTGCTCAAGTTAAATCAAGAGCGCTCCTATTCTTGCACTCAAGTTGAAAGTAAAACTTTTTCACTCTAGTGAAAGCCTCAGACACGCTAGCATATGGGGAAGGGACTTCTGTGAGGCTTGCTTTAAAACCCTGTTCTGGCTTTCACTTGCATACTACCCTGTAGGTGCTCTAACCAAGTGCGCTAAAGCCGAAGATGAATTAAGAAATACTTGAAATAGCATTTTTCTTCACTCAGAAGAAAATTTTATTTTTATCTTTAGATATCTATTGATTTAATATATATATATATATATATATATATATATATATATATATATATATATATATATATATATATATATATATATATATATATATATATAGCGTTGTGGTAAAGGAGGGCACTCTCAGGGTTTGAGTAATCCAATAATTTATTCTAAACATGATACATGAAAAGTCATAGTCGACGTATCGGCTCTATGTTTTTCTCTCCGCCGGGAGCACGGCTGTTTTTTCTCGAAGAAGGCTCAAAAATAGAGCCGAAACGTCGACTGTGACTTTTCATGTATCGTGTTTAAAAAAAATTATTGGATTACTCAAACCATGAGAGTGCCCTCCTTTACCACAAAGCCTGTTTATTGAAGACAGCACCCAGGTCACTATATGTGTACAGAGGTTAGAGTGCTGGGCCACCAGCTATTTTACTTTATATATATATATATATATATATATATATATATATATATATATATATATATATATATATATATATATATATATATATATATATATATACATATATATATATAAAATCAAATGGAAAAATATATCGGCTAGATTGCAAGTGGAGCAGTAATTAGAAGTTAACTTTTTGAGTGGGTCGGGTAGCGTTAGTATTACAAGTGGAAAGGTAAAATTTTGCACTCTCACAAAGCCTGTTGCGCACAAAAAGTTAACTTTACAATAACGTGATCACAATATTGTTTTCTCCCCTTTGACTTCAATGGTTAATAGTGTTGGGGATTTTTCAATTCAAATGAGCCAATAGAAAAAACTTTCATCCTCTTGGCTTATTTGAATTTCAATTGAAAAATCCACCTTTAAAAATGCAAATACACCCTTTAAAAAGTGGGAATTTGCATTCAAATGCTGAGGTGGACAGCATGAAAAGGATAGGGTGGAAGAAAAGAAGAGGACCGCGCCATAGAACGGAAGCCTTGGAAGAAGAAGACTGCTGACCGGAAAGGAGTGATGCCATGGACCACCACGGACCTGTAAGAAGAGGACCACCGACCGGAGAGAACCGCTCCTGCTATGGATGAAGAGGACCTCATGGAACTGCCACTGCCTCCAAAAGGAGCCGGATTCAAGATGGTAAGTAAGGTATTTTGTTTTATTTGGGTGGGAGGAGTTTAGGATAGTTTTTTTTTTAGGTTAGGTTTTTTTAATTTGTGGGGTTACTTTAGTTTAGGATAGGACTTATACTGTTTATAGATATTATGTGTGTATATGTATATATATATATATATATATATATATGTGTGTGTGTGTGTTTATATATATATATATATATATATATATATATATATATATATATATATATATATGTGTGTGTGTGTTTATATATATATATATATATATATATATATATATATATATATATATATATATGTGTGTGTGTGTGTGTACATATATATTTACACATACATATGCACATACAAATTTAATGTAATTTTTCCCTATAGGCTTTGCACCCAGGCTGTTCTGGGGTTAACTACTGAAAGCTGTGTAGCTGGCTGTGAGTGCTGGTGAGCACCCAGGACTGTGAGTTTTGCAAGGTCATGGGATGTGTACCCCGCCTGGTTTGAGAGTGCTTTCCATTTCTGTGTTTTGTATTTGTTAAGTGAAATTACAAAAGGCCTGTGTCACCCTTGTTGGTATCTAAGTGTGTTTGGTTGCAGGCATGCATTGTGTGGCTGTAGCTTAGGGACCCAGGGAGGAAGAGACCTTGACTATACAGGGAGTGCAGAATTATTAGGCAAATGAGTATTTTGACCACATCATCCTCTTTATGCATGTTGTCTTACTCCAAGCTGTATAGGCTTGAAAGCCTACTACCAATTAAGCATATTAGGTGATGTGCATCTCTGTAATGAGAAGGGGTGTGGTCTAATGACATCAACACCCTTTATCAGGTGTGCATAATTATTAGGCAACTTCCTTTCCTTTGGCAAATGGGTCAAAAGAAGGACTTGACAGGCTCAGAAAAGTCAAAAATAGTGAGATATCTTGCAGAGGGATGCAGCACTCTTAAAATTGCAAAGCTTCTGAAGCATGATCATCGAACAATCAAGCGTTTCATTCAAAATAGTCAACAGGGTCGCAAGAAGCGTGTGGAAAAACCAAGGCGCAAAATAACTGCCCATGAACTGAGAAAAGTCAAGCGTGCAGCTGCCAAGATGCCACTTGCCACCAGTTTGGCCATATTTCAGAGCTGCAACATCACTGGAGTGCCCAAAAGCACAAGGTGTGCAATACTCAGAGACATGGCCAAGGTAAGAAAGGCTGAAAGACGACCACCACTGAACAAGACACACAAGCTGAAACGTCAAGACTGGGCCAAGAAATATCTCAAGACTGATTTTTCTAAGGTTTTATGGACTGATGAAATGAGAGTGAGTCTTGATGGGCCAGATGGATGGGCCCGTGGCTGGATTGGTAAAGGGCAGAGAGCTCCAGTCCGACTCAGACGCTAGCAAGGTGGAGTTGGAGTACTGGTTTGGGCTGGTATCATCAAAGATGAGCTTGTGGGGCCTTTTCGGGTTGAGGATGGAGTCAAGCTCAACTCCCAGTCCTACTGCCAGTTTCTGGAAGACACCTTCTTCAAGCAGTGGTACAGGAAGAAGTCTGCATCCTTCAAGAAAAACATGATTTTCATGCAGGACAATGCTCCATCACATGCGTCCAAGTACTCCACAGCGTGGCTGGCAAGAAAGGGTATAAAAGAAGAAAATCTAATGACATGGCCTCCTTGTTCACCTGATCTGAACCCCATTGAGAACCTGTGGTCCATCATCAAATGTGAGATTTACAAGGAGGGAAAACAGTACACCTCTCTGAACAGTGTCTGGGAGGCTGTGGTTGCTGCTGCACGCAATGTTGATGGTGAACAGATCAAAACACTGACAGAATCCATGGATGGCAGGCTTTTGAGTGTCCTTGCAAAGAAAGGTGGCTATATTGGTTACTGATTTGTTTTTGTTTTGTTTTTGAATGTCAGAAATGTATATTTGTGAATGTTGAGATGTTATATTGGTTTCACTGGTAAAAATAAATAATTGAAATGGGTATATATTTGTTTTTTGTTAAGTTGCCTAATAATTATGCACAGTAATAGTCACCTGCACACACAGATATCCCCCTAAAATAGCTATAACTAAAAACAAACTAAAAACTACTTCCAAAACTATTCAGCTTTGATATTAATGAGTTTTTTGGGTTCATTGAGAACATGGTTGTTGTTCAATAATAAAATGAATCCTCAAAAATACAACTTGCCTAATAATTCTGCACTCCCTGTATATGTACTTTTTAAACATTTATTTAAATAAACTTATATTTAGATATTATATTTGATACAGAACATTAGCTCTTACTTTAGCTAAATATTTCAGCAATAGAGACTTATATATTAATTAGCAAAAGAAGGATAAAAGGCTCATTTTATGAAGCTGCAAATGCAACCTTCAACCTCAAATTTGGAAGCTGTGGTGTTAATACCATTGCCTCTTAAATTATTTGTCACATCAGATGTGGTGGACTTAAATCATTTTGGACTGGTTTGTCTGAGTTGATTGACAAGCGGTGCTCTATCTCAATTTCTGAGCAGGAGGAGCAGCTGCACTAGTACATACTTGTGTAATTAACAATGCCAACCCACAAATGCCACCTTTCTAGCAATAAAGAAGGACAGGTTCCCTAGTTGGGAATTTTATCTAACCATGCCTAACATTTTACATGGAACAGTAAGGAACAGAATTGTGAGGCATGTGAGTACATTTATTATTGTAGACAGGCTAATACATAGATTTTTTTTACCACAAGTATATATAAACAGTACTACTTCTTAACCTTCCCAAGATTCCCTAAGTTGACAGTTTACAAACACAGTTTATTGACCCATAGAAGCCTACGTAGTAAAGCATATTGATTATGTAAAATATGTAATGGATCCAATTTAGCACTATAAAAAATATTATTTTATAAAGAAATATGCATAAATAAAAGATGAGGGATCAAGACTACAACACGGATAGATAAAAATATATTTCCCCAACATTCCATTGTTTTTAAATACTGTTACAAACATTTAGTATATTTTACTAAGGGGTCCCTTCAATGCATTAGCATTTCTAAATGAAGAAATTTCCGTTTGTACTTAATTGTCTTATTTTATTTATATTTTCACCAACACATCTGTCTGTCTGAATTTGCATTTCTACCTGTATCTTTCTCTCTGTCTGTCTGTATCTGCCTGTTTATCTGTCTCTTTGACACATTGGTGAAACATGTATTATCTTAAATGCAATAATAAATAAACAGGAACAAAATGCAGAATAAGCAGGTGCATGGATATTTTTATTTTCAGATTAATTGATCACAGGATCATCATATTTTTTTTGGTAAAGGGGTCGGGATTGGCCAAAAACAGTTAAGTTTATATACTAATTGACAAGTATATTGTTGGATCATTTAATATTGTATAGAGACCCTTCCCTCCTTTATAGTAACCCCTAGAGTAACTGCTTGTTCTTCCTTTACCATATGAAGGTAGATCGCTCAAACAGACAGTGACACTGTGTTATTGTCTGTATCACCTTGTGGTGATGCCGCTGAAAGTTTGGGAGGGAAGGTGGGTGGCACATTGCTGGAGGGGGGAATGAGGGGAGGAAGGGGAGGGTTCCCTACTCTACAGAAAAAAAGTTTGGTAAGGGGGGGGGGGGGGAGGGATGAGTTCCCAAACCTACAGAAATGGGTAGACAGCTTTATTTACCTAAGATGGAGCTTCTAGTGAGAGGGGGAGTGTTAGAGAGCTTTTTTAGGAGTGATCAGGGAGGTGGGAGAGTTGAGCAGGGATCCCTACTTTTTTTTATGCCCTAAAACTGCATACTGGCAGACTGTCTGCCAGTACCTAAGTTGTTAGTGATCAGTGAGGGGTTTAGGTGGGAAGAGAGCTGTTTGGAGGGATCAAGGGCTAGGAGGTGTCAGGTGGGAGGGCAATCTCTACACTGCAGCAACAATTAACCTACAAACTACCTGATTAACTCAGTCATTTATAGGAATTTTAGAAGTGTGGTGCACAGATGCTATTAGTTGCATTCTAATTACAAAAAAGCAATTGCAAAGCCATGCTCAAGTGGTATCTAAATAATTTCAGTGGAAAACCCAAAGTTTGTGAAAAAGTTAACAATTTTTTTAATATGCCTGCATTTGGTGGCAAAACTAGGGCATGAAATATACCAAAATGGACCAAGATCAATACTTTGGAATCTCTATCGGCTAGATTTAGAGTTTTGTCGGTAACAACCCGCGTAGCTAACGCTGGCTTTTTTCTGGCCGCACCTTTTAAATAACTCTGGTATTGAGAGTTCACAGAATGGCTGCGTTAGGCTCCAAAAAAGGAGCGTAGAGCATATTTAACGCAACTTCAACTCTCGATACCAGAGTTGCTTACGGACGCGGCCAGCTTTAAAAACGTGCTCGTGCACGATTCCCCCATAGAAAACAATGGGGCTGTTTGAGCTGAAAAAAAAACCTAACACCTGCAAAAAAGCCGCGTTCAGCTCCTAACGCAGCCCCATTGTTTGCTATGGGGAAACACTTCCTACGTCTGCACCTAACATTCTAACATGTACCCGAGTCTAAACACCCCTAACCTTACACTTATTAACCCCTAATCTGCCGCCCCCGCTATCGCTGACCCCTGCATATTTTTTTAAAACCCCTAATCTGCTGCTCCGTAAACCGCTGCTACTTACATTATCCCTATGTACCCCTAATCTGCTGCCCCTAACACCGCCGACCCCTATATTATATTTATTAACCCCTAATCTGCCCCCCACAACGTCGCCTCCACCTGCCTACACTTATTAACCCCTAATCTGCCGACCGGACCGCACTGCTATTATAATAAAGTTATTAACCCCTAATCCGCCTCACTCCCGCCTCAATAACCCTATAATAAATAGTATTAACCCTTAATCTGCCCTCCCTAACATCGCCGACACCTAACTTCAAACATTAACCCCTAATCTGCCGACTGGAGCTCACCGCTATTCTAATAAATGTATTAACCCCTAAAGCTAAGTCTAACCCTAACACCCCCCTAAATTAAATATAATTTAAATCTGACGAAATAAATTAACTCTTATTAAATAAATTATTCCTATTTAAAGCTAAATACTTACCTGTAAAATAAATCCTAATATAGCTACAATATAAATTATAATTATATTATAGCTATTTTAGGATTTATATTTATTTTACAGGTAACTTTGTATTTATTTTAACCAGGTACAATAGCTATTAAATAGTTAAGAACTATTTAATAGCTAAAATAGTTAAAATAATTACAAAATTACCTGTAAAATAAATCCTAACCTAAGTTACAATTAAACCTAACACTACACGATCAATAAATTAATTAAATAAAATACCAACAATTATCTACAATTAAACCTAACACTACACTATCAATAAATTATTTAAATACAATATCTACAAATAAATACAATGAAATAAACTAACTAAAGTACAAAAAATAAAAAAGAACTAAGTTACAAAAAATAAAAAAATATTTACAAACATTAGAAAAATATTACAACAATTTTAAACTAATTATACCTACTCTAAGCCCCCTAATAAAATAACAAAGCCCCCCAAAATAAAAAAATGCCCTACCCTATTCTAAATTAAAAAAGTTCAAAGCTCTTTTACCTTACCAGCCCTGAACAGGGCCCTTTGTAGGGCATGCCCCAAAGAATTCAGCTCTTTTGCCTGTAAAAAAAAACATACAATACCCCCCCCCCCAACATTACAACCCACCACCCACATACCCCTAATCTAACCCAAACCCCCCTTAAATAAACCTAACACTAAGCCCCTGAAGATCTTCCTACCTTATCTTCACCCTGCCAGGTTCACCGATCCGTCCTCGGAAGTCTTGATCCAAGCCTCGGAAGTGTTGATCCAAGCCCAAGCTGTTCCGATCAGCCAATAGAATGCGAGCTCAATCTGATTGGCTGATTGGATCAGCCAATCGGATTGAACTTGATTCTGATTGGCTGATTCCATCAGCCAATCAGAATATTCCTACCTTAATTCTGATTGGCTGATAGAATCCTATCAGCCAATCGGAATTCGAGGGACGCCATCTTGGATGACGTCATTTAAAGGAACCGTCATTCGTCGTCTAGTCGTCGGTTGAAGAGGATGTTCCGCGTCGGCTTGGAAGAAGATGGTTCCGCTCCACTCCAGAAGAAAGAAGATTGAAGATGCGGCTTGATAGAAGACTTCATCCCGATGATGGACTTCCGACTTCAGCCCGATGATGGATTTCTTCAGTCGCCGCTTGGATCCATACTTCAGCCAGAGGATGGACGTCACTCTTCAGCCCCCCGCTTGGGCTTGGATCAACACTTCCGAGGACCGATCGGTGAACCTGGTATGGTGAAGATAAGGTAGGAAGATCTTCAGGGGCTTAGTGTTAGGTTTATTTAAGGGGGGTTTGGGTTAGATTAGGGGTATGTGGGTGGTGGGTTGTAATGTTGGGGGGGTATTGTATGTGTTTTTTTTACAGGCAAAAGAGCTGAATTTCTTGGGGCATGCCCCGCAAAGGGCCCTGTTCAGGGCTGGTAAGGTAAAAGAGCTTTGAACTTTTTTAATTTAGAATAGGGTAGGGCATTTTTTTATTTTGGGGGGCTTTGTTATTTTATTAGGGGGCTTAGAGTAGGTGTAATTAGTTTAAAATTGTTGTAATATTTTTCTAATGTTTGTAAATATTTTTTATTTTTTGTAACTTAGTTCTTTTTTATTTTTTGTACTTTTGTTAGTTTATTTCATTGTAGTTATTTGTAGATATTGTATTTAAATAATTTATTGATAGTGTAGTGTTAGGTTTAATTGTAGATAATTGTAGGTATTGTATTTAATTAATGTATTGATAGTGTAGTGTTAGGTTTAATTGTAGATAATTGTAGGTAGTTTATTTAATTAATTTATTGATAGTGTAGTGTTAGGTTTAATTGTAACTTAGGTTAGGATTTATTTTACAGGTAATTTTGTAATTATTTTAACTATTTTAGCTATTAAATAGTTATTAACTATTTAATAGCTATTGTACCTGGTTAAAATAAATACAAAGTTACCTGTAAAATAAATATAAATCCTAAAATAGCTATAATATAATTATAATTTATGTTGTAGCTATATTAGGGTTTATTTTACAGGTAAGTATTTAGCTTTAAATAGGAATAATTTATTTAATAAGAGTTAATTTATTTCGTTAGAATAAAATTATATTTAACTTAGGGGGGTGTTAGGGTTAGGGTTAAAATTAGCTTTAGGGGTTAAAAAATTTATTAGAGTAGCGGTGAGCTCTGATCGGCAGATTAGGGGTTAATACTTGAAGTTAGGTGTCGGCGATGTTAGGGAGGGCAGATTAGGGGTTAATACTATTTATTATAGGGTTATTGAGGCGGGAGTGAGGCGGATTAGGGGTTAATAACTTTATTATAATAGCGGTGCGGTCCGGTCGGCAGATTAGGGGTTAATAAGTGTAGGCAGGTGGAGGCGACGTTGTGGGGGGCAGATTAGGGGTTAATAAATATAATATAGGGGTCGGCGGTGTTAGGGGCAGCAGATTAGGGGTACATAAGTATAACGTAGGTGGCGGTCGGCAGATTAGGGGTTAAAAAAATGTAATCGAGTGGCAGCGATGTGGGTGGACCTCGGTTTAGGGGTACATAGGTAGTTTATGAGTGTTAGTGTACTTTAGAGCACAGTAGTTAAGAGTTTTATAAACCGGCGTTAGCCCAGAAAGCTCTTAACTACTGACTTTTTTCTGCGGCTGGAGTTTTGTCGTTAGATTTCTAACGCTCACTTCAGCCACGACTCTAAATACCGGAGTTAGAAAGATCCCATTGAAAAGATAGGATACGCAATTGACGTAAGGGGATCTGCGGTATGGAAAAGTCGCGGCTGAAAAGTGAGCGTTAGACCCTTTCCTGATTGACTCCAAATACCGGCGGTAGCCTAAAACCAGCGTTAGGAGCCTCTAACGCTGGTTTGCAAGGCTACCGCCAAACTCTAAATCTAGGCCTATGATAGGTAAAAAAAAAAAAAGGCCCTATTTCAGTTTAAATGGAGTGATAGTAGAAATGCTAAAATTCTCTGGTACTTTGGGCAACTGTTTATCTAAAATTCCCTGTCCTGAAGGGTTAAAGGGATATAAAACCCAAAAATTTTCTTTCGTAATTCAGACAGAGCATGCAATTTTAAACAACTTTCTAAATTACTTCTATTAAAAAATGTCTTTGTTCTCTTGCTATCTTTTGTTGAAAAGCAGGGTCCTAAGCTCAGGATCGTGCACGTGTCTGGAACAAGATTTATCAAGCAATTGCTTCTTTTGTTGCACCTAAAAATGTGCACACAATCCCATCCTCATATTTATCAACCTTAAATGCGCCTAAAAGTTAATTCATACCTGGAGCATTCCATTCAACTAGGTGCATCTGTGCGCCCAAAAAAGGGGTTAAATTAGATCTCCTTAGTCGCATTTTCAATAGTTGGACCAAGATCAATATTCGACTACTAATGCATTTATTATTTTTTTCCCCATACATTCTCCATTGGAGAACAGCAATTTAAATCAGTTATCTGTGAGCTTGTGTTGTGTGCACATCATGGAATACTTTCTGATTTAGTCTGGTGTTTCTATTTCTCGGCGAGTTGAAAGGCCTGGGATGTCTCCAGTCCACTTATGAAATGAAAAAATACGTTTTTTTATATCATAAATAAGGAGCAAATACTAATTCAATTGGAGAAATGTATCTTTGCTTTGCCTGAGCTCACCTCTGGAAAGGCACAAAAAAACATAATTTATGTAAGAACTTACCTGATACATTCATTTCTTTCATATTGGCAAGAGTCCATGAGCTAGAGATATATGGGATATACAATCCTACCAGGAGGGGCAAAGTTTCCCAAACCTCAAAATGCCTATAAATACACCCCTCACCACACCCACAAGTTAGTTTAACGAATAGCCAAGTAGTGGTGTGATAGAAAAAGCAGTAAAAAGCATAAAAAATGGAACTGGAAATATAATTGTGGTTTATACAAAAAAACATAATCATCATAAAAGGAGTGGGTCTTATGGACTCTTGCCAATATGAAAGAAATTAATTTATTAGGTACGTTCTTAAATAAATTATGTTTTCTTTCATGTAACGTATGAGCTAGTGACATATGGGATAGTAATACCCAAGATGTGGAACTCCACAGAAGAGTCACTAGAGAGGGAGGGATAAAATAAAAACAGCCATTTTCCACTGAAAAAATTAAATCCACAACCAAAAAATAAGTTTTTCTCATAATTGAAAAGAAAAAACTTAAAACATAAGCAGAGGAATCAAACTGAAACAGCTGCCTGAAGAACTTTTCTACCAAAAACTGCTTCCGAAGAGGCAAATACATCAAAACGGTAGAATTTAGTAAATATATGCATAGAAGACCAAGTTGCTGCTTTGCAAATCAGATCAACTGAAGCTTCATTCTTAAAAGCCTACAAAGTGGAGATTGATCTAGTAGAATGAGCTGTGATTCTGTGCTGCGGGGCCTGACCCGACTCTAAATATGCCTTATGAATCAAAAGCTTTAACCAAGATGCCAAGGAAATGGCAGAAGCTTTCTGACCTTTCCTAGAACCGGAAAAAACAACAAATAGACTAGAAGTCTTCCTGAAATCTTTAGTAGATTTAATATAATATTTAAGCTCTTACAACATCCAGAGAATGTAAGGATCTCTCCAAAGAATTCTTAGGATTAGGACACAAAGAGTGGACAACAATTTCCCTATTAATGTTGTTAGAATTCACAACTTTAGGTAAAAATGTAAATGAAGTCCGCAAAACTGCCTTATCTTGATAAAAAATCAGAAAAGATGACTCACAAGAAAGAACAGATAATTCAGAGAGGCCTATTTATCATATATCTGTCGGACCTGATCCGACAGTGTGGATCAGGTCCAACAGACATAGCTAAATGCGGAGAGTAATATGATCTATGTATTCAGCATTGCACCAGCAGCTCACAGGAGCTGCTGGTGCAACGCCGCCCCATGCAGACTTGCGGCCAATCGGCTACCAGCAGGGGGGTGTCAATCAACCCGATCGTACTCGATCAGGTTGAATTCTGGCGATATCTGACCGCCTCATCAGAGCAGGCGGACAGGGTTATGGAGCAGTGGTCTTTAGGCCGCTGCTTCATAACTGGTGTTTCTGTCGAGCCTGCAGGCCTGCCAGAAACACGTGCCCTCAAGCTCTGTAAGGAGCTTGATAGATAGGCCCCAGAAACTCTTCTAGCAGAAGAGATAGTCAAAAGGAACAACATTTTCCAAGAAAGTAGTTTAATATCCAAAGAATGCATAGGCTCAAATGGAGGAGCCTGTAAAGCTTTTAAAACCAAATTAAGACTCCAAGGAGGAGAGATTGATTTAATGACAGGCTTAATACGAACTAAAGCCTGAACAAAACAGTGAATATCAGGAAGCTTAGTAATCTTTCTGTGAAATAAAACAGAAAGAGCAGATATTTGTCCCTTCAAGAAACTTGCAGACAAACCCTTATCCAAACCAGACTGTGGTGAACATTTTCCAAAGTACAGACGTTAGTGAAGGACACTAAGGTACATTTCAAATTAAAAACATCAAAAAACACTCTCTTTACCGAGAGGGTAGTGGATGCATTGTGGAAAAGCCATCCAGCAGAAGTGGTAGAGACAGTGAAGGAGTTTAAACATGCATGGGATAATTATAGGCTATGCTAGATCAGTATCACACACACACTGGATCGCAAACTCGGTATCACACACACCATCACAGTCTCACACCCACACCCGCTCACACACATACCTTCATAGTCTCTCTCTCACACACACAGATTCGATTGCACACTATCACCCACACACCCACCCTCACAGTCTCATACACACACCCACACTCTTACACATACCTTTAGTCACACACATACACTTTTGCAGTCTCACACTGTCACACACACACTCTAACAGTCTCAGCCTTTCACACACACTCTTGCACACTGTCACACACACTCACAGTCTCACACTGTGTCCTCCCAGTTGGCGGACAATGCAAGGGCCAGTCACGGACACCAGTTTCTGTGTACGGACACCTTGCCTATCCCTGCTCTTTTCTGTATGTTTCTGTATTGCTTGAGTTACGGCAATATGTCTTTATCATAATGCTTTATATTGTATACGTATTATTTTATATGCCATAATGGACAGAACATAATAAGCTTTATGCTAGGCTCATTAGAGTATTGGATTATGTACTTGACTCTTAGTTTATAATGACCCCACATTCCCATGGCATCTCTGCTGATTTTTAGCTTTATAAATTAGAACAACCATAGTTTGAATGAGTAAAACCATTCAAATTAGGACAAGATAACAGTGCAATCAAGTTAAACACATGAAAAATAAATTAAAACTATAAGAAATGGATAATGCATGTTCTCCAATGGGAATTTCACAGATCCTTAAAGGGACAGTCTAGTCAAATCAAACTTTTATGATTCAGATAGGGTATGCAATTTTAAACAGCTTCCAGGTTTACTTTTATCATAAAATGTGCTTTGTTCTTTTTGTATTCTTTGTTAAAAGCTAAACCTAGGTATTCTCATAAGCTAATTTATAAGCCCTTGAAGGCCGCCTTTTATCTCAGTGCATTTTGACAGTTTTTCATAGCTAGATAGCGCTAGTTCATGTGTGTCACATAGATAAAATTGTGCAAGCCCACACTGATTGGATAAAATGCAAGTCTGTCTAAAGAAATGAAATAATGGGGCAGTCTGCAGAGGCTTAGATATAATGTAACCACAGAGGTAAAAAGTGTAATAATATAACAGTGTTGGGTATGCATAAAAGGGAAATGGGTAAGGGATTATCTATCTTTTTAAATGATAATAATTCTGATGTAACTGTACCTTTAATACCCATGGTTACAAATAAACTGCTTATTTCATCTGTGCTATAGGTCAGATATAGTGATGTCCCAAACTGTTCGCCTGCGAACGGTTCAGAGCGAACATAGCTTGTTCGCGTTCGCGTTTGTGGGCGAACACATGGCGATGTTCGATCCGCCCCTATGTGTCATCATTGTGGAAACTTTGACCCTTTATGTCACAGCCGCCTGACACATTAGAGCCAATCAACATCAGACACTCCCTCACAGACACTCCCAGCTACTCGGAATCCGCCATTTTAGACTCATAACGACCTTGCTTTTTTAATGAGAGGACGTGTTGTGTTTTTGCTCCTGACATTAATAGGAAAAACATAGCTAGGCTAGTGTATTTACAGTCCAGAAGGACTCCACTCATCTCTGCTGCAAGCACAGCACCCCAAAAAGCCCTTTTTAGGGCTATATTTCGTGCGTTTTTTTTTTTTTTTCGTTTTTTTTTTATTAGCATTTGCCTGGCTTTCAGCTGTGTGTTTAAGGCTCACAGCATATGCTGTGACTACTGCCACCACTGATATCTCCCTAACAACATTAGTTTAAATTTAACTAACCCAAAAATATAATTATTTTTCTAGTGTAATTTTTTTTCATTTTCTATTAGGCCAGTGTCACACAGCATATACTCTGGTTCATTGCTCTGTGCCAGCCAGCAGCCACCAGTGTTAATATCCGTTTATAACATTATTTTAAATTAAAAAAAAAAAAAAAAAATGTTGCTAGTGTAATCTAATTACATTTACTATCATGCCTGTGTCTGTCAGACTCACTCAGCATTAATATACCTCTTTTTTTTTCAGTCTTTTGGTTAATTGGTCTGTGCCAGGCAGCCACCCAGCACTCATATCTATTTTTCTTTCACCTTAATTTTAATATAAAAAAAAAAAGTTTAAATTTGTTTGCTAGTGTAATCTAATATAATTTTCTATCCGGCCTGTGTGTTTTGCTGACATAGAGAGCCTACTGTGTTTACTTGCTGCCTTCCCTAGTCTATGAGCCACGACTCATATGTTTTTAACCTTTTTTTAATTTTCCCCCCCAAAAAATAATTTCAATAATTTTTCTAGTGTAATCTAATAGTATTTTCTATCAGGCGTGTGTGTATCCGACATACAGAGCCTACTGTTTTTAATAGCTGCCCTTCCAAGGCTATCAGCCACGACTCATATGTATGTGCTTAACCTTTTTCTTAAAATTTCCAAAAAAAAGTCTTTATATCATTATGCTAGTGTAATCTAATTGTATTTTCTATCAGGCCTGTGTCTAACTGTCTATCTGACTTACACAGCATACTGTTGTTATAATTGCTGCCCTACGTGGCAGCCAGCCAGTGCGACCACTCATAGAGTCATATGTGCATTGCACTTCTTAACATAATTTTAATATTAAAATCTAAAATTTTAAAATATTTTGCTAGTGTAATGTAACTTAATTTTCTATCAGTCCTGTGTTTTTGTCACTTACACAGCATACTGTGTTAAATTGCTGCCCTACCTACCATCCACGACTCATATCTGCCAGCCTGTCTGCCAGGCCCAAGTAGCCAATTAGTGGCACCAATCACAATTCTTGCAACAGTAATAAAAAAAAAAAATCATAATTTTTTGGACTGCAAATATTCAGTCTCCTAGTGCCATTGAATTTCATTTACCTCCTGCCTGCCATCCTTTTGTGCCAGGCTGTTTTTCCAACTATTTTCACCAATCCTAATTTTTTGTCACAGTATAGTTACTAATTACAATTAAAAAAATCTTTATTGTTGATGATCTTAATCCTCAGTTTGCTTGTGCCCTAGAATAGCACTTTTCTACAGCCTTCCAAGCCTGTGTGCCAGGCCTACTTAAAAAATATTTACACCAATCATATTTGTTGTGACAGTATTCTAATAATTAAAAATTAAAATTTTTGGTAATATTTGCTGTGATTTGAATCGTCATTTTGCTGGTGCCATTGAATAGCACTTTCCTCCTGCCTTGCAGCCTGCTGTGAGCCAGGCCCACCTAGCCAATTGTTGTCAGCAATCATATTTCTGTTAACAGTATTGCAAAAATTGTCAATCATCACTGTTTAGACTGTCAGTAATCAGTCTCCTAGTGTCCTTGAATTACTTCTACCTCCTGCCTGCCATCCTTTTGTGCCAGGCCGTCTTGCCAACTATTTACACCAATCCTAATTTTTTGTCACAGTATAGTTACTAATTAAAATTAAAAAAATCTTTATTGTTGATGATCTTAATCCTCAGTTTGCTTGTGCCCTAGAATAGCACTTTTCTACAGCCTTCCAAGCCTGTGTGCCAGGCCTACTTAAAAAATATTTACACCAATCATATTTGTTGTGACAGTATTCTATTAATTAAAAATTAAAATTTTTGGTAATAGTTGCTGTGATTTGAATCGTCAGTTTGCTGGTGCCATTGAATAGCACTTTCCTCCTGCCTTGCAGCCTGCTGTGAGCCAGGCCCACCTAGCCAATTGTTGTCAGCAATCATATTTCTGTTAACAGTATTGCAAAAAGTGTCAATCATCACTGTTTAGACTGTCAGTAATCAGTCTCCTAGTTTCCTTGAATTGCATCTACCTCCTGCCTGCCATCCTTTTGTGCCAGGCCGTCTTGCCAACTATTTACACCAATCCTAATTTTTTGTCACAGTATAGTTACTAATTACAATTAAAAAAATCTTTATTGTTGATGATCTTAATCCTCAGTTTGCTCGTGCCTTTGAATTGCACTTTTCTACAGCCTTCCAAGCCTGTGTGCCAGGCCTACTTAAAAAATATTTACACCAATCCTATTTGTTATGACAGTATTCTAATAATTAAAAATTAAAATTTTTGGCAATAGTTGCTGTGATTTGAATCCTCAGTTTGCTGGTGCCATTGAATAGCACTTTCCTCCTGCCTTGCAGCCTGCTTTGAGCCAGGCCCACCTAGCCAATTGTTGTCAGCAATCATATTTCTGTTAACAGTATTGCAAAAATTGTCAATCATCATTGTTTAGACTGTCAGTAATCAGTCTCCTAGTGTCCTTGAATTGCATCTACCTCCTGCCTGCCATCCTTTTGTGCCAGGCCGTTTCTCCAACTATTTTCACCAATCCTAATTTTTTGTCACAGTATAGTTACTAATTACAATTAAAAAAATCTTTATTGTTGATGATCTTAATCCTCAGTTTGCTCGTGCCCTAGAATAGCACTTTTCTACAGCCTTCACAGCCTGTGTGCCAGGCCTACTTAAAAAATATTTACACCAATCATATTTGTTGTGACAGTATTCTAATAATTAAAAAATAAAAATTTTGGTAATATTTGCTGTGATTTGAATCCTCAGTTTGCTGGTGCCATTGAATAGTACTTTCCTCCTGCCTTGCAGCCTGCTGTGAGCCAGGCCCACCTAGCCAATTGTTGTCATCAATCATATTTCTGTTAACAGTATTGCAAAAATTGTCAATCATCACTGTTTAGACTGTCAGTGATCAGTCTCCTAGTGTCCTTGAATTGCTTCGACCTCCTGTCTGCCATCCTTTTGTGCCAGGCCGTCTTGCCAACTATTTACACCAATCCTAATTATTTGTCACAGTATAGTTACTTATTAAAATTAAAAAAATCTTGATTGTTGATGATCTTAATCCTCAGTTTGCTTGTGCCCTAGAATTGCACTTTTCTGCAGCCTTCCAAGCCTGTGTGCAAGGCCTACTTAAAAAATATTTACACCAATCATATTTGTTGTGACAGTATTCTAATAATTAAAAATTAAATTTTTTGGTAATAGTTGCTGTGATTTGAATCGTCAGTTTGCTGGTGCCATTGAATAGCACTTTCCTCCTGCCTTGCAGCCTGATGTGAGCCAGGCCCACCTAGCCAATTGTTGTCAGCAATCATATTTCTTTTAACAGTATTGCAAAAATTGTCAATCATCACTGTTTTGACTGTCATTAATCAGTCTCCTAGTGTCCTTGAATTGCATCTACCTCCTGCCTGCCATCCTTTTGTGCCAGGCCGTCTTGCCAACTATTTACACCAATCCTAATTTTTTGTCACAGTATAGTTACTAATTACAATTAAAAAAATCTTGATTGTTGATGATCTTAATCCTCAGTTTGCTCGTGCCTTTGAATTGCACTTTTCTACAGCCTTCCAAGCCTGTGTGCCAGGCCTACTTAAAAAATATTTAAACCAATCATATTTGTTGTGACAGTATTCTAATAATTAAAAATTAAAATTTTTGGTAATAGTTGCTGTGATTTGAATCGTCAGTTTGCTGGTGCCATTGAATAGCACTTTCCTCCTGCCTTGCAGCCTGCTGTGAGCCAGGCCCACCTAGCCAATTGTTGTCAGCAATCATATTTCTGTTAACAGTATTGCAAAAATTGTCAATCATCACTGTTTAGACTGTCAGTAATCAGTCTCCTAGTTTCCTTGAATTGCATCTACCTCCTGTCTGCCATCCTTTTGTGCCAGGCCGTCTTGCCAACTATTTACACCAATCCTAATTTTTTGTCACAGTATAGTTATTAATTACAATTAAAAAAATATTTATTGTTGATGATCTTAATCCTCAGTTTGCTTGTGCCTTTGAATTGCACATTTCTACAGCCTTCCAAGCCTGTGTGCCAGGCCTACTTAAAAAATATTTACACCAATCCTATTTGTTGTGACAGTATTCTAATAATTAAAAATTAAAATTTTTGGCAAAAGTTGCTGTGATTTGAATCCTCAGTTTGCTGGTGCCATTGAATAGCACTTTCCTTCTGCCTTGCAGCCTGCTTTGAGCCAGGCCCACCTAGCCAATTGTTGTCAGCAATCATATTTCTGTAAACAGTATTGCAAAAATTGTCAATCATCACTGTTTAGACTGTCAGTAATCAGTCTCCTAGTGTCCTTAAATTGCATCTACCTCCTGCCTGCCATCCTTTTGTGCCAGGCCGTTTTTCCAACTATTTTCACCAATCCTAATTTTTTGTCACAGTATAGTTAATTACAATTAAAAAAATCTTTATTGTTGATGATCTTAATCCTCAGTTTGCTCGTGCCCTAGAATAGCACTTTTCTACAGCGTTCCAAGCCTGTGTGCCAGGCCTACTTAAAAAATATTTACACCAATCATATTTGTTGTGACAGTATTCTAATAATTAAAAATTAAAATTTTTGGTAATAGTTGCTGTGATTTGAATCGTCAGTTTGGTGGTGCCATTGAATAGCACTTTCCTCCTGCCTTGCAGCCTGCTGTGAGCCAGGCCCACCTAGCCAATTGTTGTCAGCAATCATATTTCTGTTAACAGTATTGCAAAAATTGTCAATCATCACTGTTTAGACTGTCAGTAATCAGTCTCCTAGTTTCCTTGAATTGCATCTACCTCCTGCCTGCCATCCTTTTGTGCCAGGCCGTCTTGCCAACTATTTACACCAATCCTAATTTTTTGTCACAGTATAGTTACTAATTACAATTAAAAATATCTTTATTGTTGATGATCTTAATCCTCAGTTTGCTCGTGCCTTTGAATTGCACTTTTCTACAGCCTTCCAAGCCTGTGTGCCAGGCCTACTTAAAAAATATTTACACCAATCCTATTTGTTGTGACAGTATTCTAATAATTAAACATTTATATTTTTGGCAATAGTTGCTGTGATTTGAATCCTCAGTTTGCTAATGCCATTGAATAGCACTTTCCTCCTGCCTTGCAGCCTGCTTTGAGCCAGGCCCACCTAGCCAATTGTTGTCAGCAATCATATTTCTGTTAACAGTATTGCAAAAATTGTCAATCATCACTGTTTAGACTGTCAGTAATCAGTCTCCTAGTGTCCTTGAATTGCATCTACCTCCTGCCTGCCATCCTTTTGTGCCAGGCCGTTTTTCCAACTATTTTCACCAATCCTAATTTTTTGTCACAGTATAGTTACTAATTACAATTAAAAAAATCTTTATTGTTGATGATCTTAATCCTCAGTTTGCTCGTGCCCTAGAATAGCACTTTTCTACAGCCTTCCAAGCCTTTGTGCCAGGCCTACTTAAAAAATATTTACACCAATCATATTTGTTGTGACAGTATTCTAATAATTAAAAATTAAAATTTTTTATAATATTTGCTGTAATTTGAATCCTCAGTTTGCTGGTGCCATTGAATAGTACTTTCCTCCTGCCTTGCAGCCTGCTGTGAGCCAGGCCCACCTAGCCAATTGTTGTCATCAATCATATTTCTGTTAACAGTATTGCAAAAATTGTCAATCATCACTGTTTAGACTGTCAGTAATCAGTCTCCTAGTGTCCTTGAATTGCATCTACCTCCTGCCTGCCATCCTTTTGTGCCAGGCCGTCTTGCCAACTATTTACACCAATCCTAATTTTTTGTCACAGTATAGTTACTAATTACAATTAAAAAAATCTTTATTGTTGATGATCTTAATCCTCAGTTTGCTTGTGCCCTAGAATAGCACTTTTCTACAGCCTTCCAAGCCTGTGTGCCAGGCCTACTTAAAAAAATATTTACACCAATCATATTTGTTGTGACAGTATTCTAATAATTAAACATTTATATTTTTGGTAATAGTTGCTGTGATTTGAATCCTCATTTTGCTGGTGCCATTGAATAGCACTTTCCTCCTGCCTTGCAGCCTGCTGTGAGCCAGGCCCACCCAGCCAATTGTTGTCAGCAATCATATTTCTGTTAACAGTATTGCAAAAATTGTCAATCATCACTGTTTAGACTGTCAGTAATCAGTCTTCTAGTGTCCTTGAATTGCTTCTACCTCCTGCCTGCCATCCTTTTGTGCCAGGCCGTCTTGCCAACTATTTACACCAATCCTAATTATTTGTCACAGTATAGTTACTAATTAAAATTAAAAAAATCTTGATTGTTAATGATCTTAATCCTCAGTTTGCTTGTGCCCTAGAATTGCACTTTTCTGCAGCCTTCCAAGCCTGTGTGCCAGGCCTACTTAAAAAATATTTACACCAATCATATTTGTTGTGACAGTATTCTAATAATTAAAAATTAAAATTTTTGGTAATAGTTGCTGTGATTTGAATCGTCAGTTTGCTGGTGCCATTGAATAGCACTTTCCTCCTGCCTTGCAGCCTGCTGTGAGCCAGGCCCACCTAGCCAATTGTTGTCAGCAATCATATTTCTTTTAACAGTATTGCAAAAATTGTCAATCATCACTGTTTTGACTGTCATTAATCAGTCTCCTAGTGTCCTTGAATTGCATCTACCTCCTGCCTGCCATCCTTTTGTGCCAGGCCGTCTTGCCAACTATTTACACCAATCCTAATTTTTTGTCACAATATAGTTACTAATTAAAATTAAAAAAATCTTGATTGTTGATGATCTTAATCCTCAGTTTGCTCGTGCCTTTGAATTGCACTTTTCTACAGCCTTCCAAGCCTGTGTGCCAGGCCTACTTAAAAAATATTTACACCAATCATATTTGTTGTGACAGTATTCTAATAATTAAAAATTAAAATTTTTGGTAATAGTTGCTGTGATTTGAATCGTCAGTTTGCTGGTGCCATTGAATAGCACTTTCCTCCTGCCTTGCAGCCTGCTGTGAGCCAGGCCCACCTAGCCAATTGTTGTCAGCAATCATATTTCTGTTAACAGTATTGCAAAAATTGTCAATCATCACTGTTTAGACTGTCAGTAATCAGTCTCCTAGTGTCCTTGAATTGCATCTACCTCCTGCCTGCCATCCTTTTGTGCCAGGCCGTTTCTCCAACTATTTTCACCAATCCTAATTTTTTGTCACAGTATAGTTACTAATTACAATTAAAAAAATCTTTATTGTTGATGATCTTAATCCTCAGTTTGCTCGTGCCCTAGAATAGCACTTTTCTACAGCCTTCACAGCCTGTGTGCCAGGCCTACTTAAAAATATTTACACCAATCATATTTGTTGTGACAGTATTCTAATAATTAAAAAATAAAAATTTTGGTAATATTTGCTGTGATTTGAATCCTCAGTTTGCTGGTGCCATTGAATAGTACTTTCCTCCTGCCTTGCAGCCTGCTGTGAGCCAGGCCCACCTAGCCAATTGTTGTCATCAATCATATTTCTGTTAACAGTATTGCAAAAATTGTCAATCATCACTGTTTAGACTGTCAGTGATCAGTCTCCTAGTGTCCTTGAATTGCTTCGACCTCCTGTCTGCCATCCTTTTGTGCCAGGCCGTCTTGCCAACTATTTACACCAATCCTAATTATTTGTCACAGTATAGTTACTTATTAAAATTAAAAAAATCTTGATTGTTGATGATCTTAATCCTCAGTTTGCTTGTGCCCTAGAATTGCACTTTTCTGCAGCCTTCCAAGCCTGTGTGCAAGGCCTACTTAAAAAATATTTACACCAATCATATTTGTTGTGACAGTATTCTAATAATTAAAAATTAAATTTTTTGGTAATAGTTGCTGTGATTTGAATCGTCAGTTTGCTGGTGCCATTGAATAGCACTTTCCTCCTGCCTTGCAGCCTGATGTGAGCCAGGCCCACCTAGCCAATTGTTGTCAGCAATCATATTTCTTTTAACAGTATTGCAAAAATTGTCAATCATCACTGTTTTGACTGTCATTAATCAGTCTCCTAGTGTCCTTGAATTGCATCTACCTCCTGCCTGCCATCCTTTTGTGCCAGGCCGTCTTGCCAACTATTTACACCAATCCTAATTTTTTGTCACAGTATAGTTACTAATTACAATTAAAAAAATCTTGATTGTTGATGATCTTAATCCTCAGTTTGCTCGTGCCTTTGAATTGCACTTTTCTACAGCCTTCCAAGCCTGTGTGCCAGGCCTACTTAAAAAATATTTAAACCAATCATATTTGTTGTGACAGTATTCTAATAATTAAAAATTAAAATTTTTGGTAATAGTTGCTGTGATTTGAATCGTCAGTTTGCTGGTGCCATTGAATAGCACTTTCCTCCTGCCTTGCAGCCTGCTGTGAGCCAGGCCCACCTAGCCAATTGTTGTCAGCAATCATATTTCTGTTAACAGTATTGCAAAAATTGTCAATCATCACTGTTTAGACTGTCAGTAATCAGTCTCCTAGTTTCCTTGAATTGCATCTACCTCCTGTCTGCCATCCTTTTGTGCCAGGCCGTCTTGCCAACTATTTACACCAATCCTAATTTTTTGTCACAGTATAGTTATTAATTACAATTAAAAAAATATTTATTGTTGATGATCTTAATCCTCAGTTTGCTTGTGCCTTTGAATTGCACATTTCTACAGCCTTCCAAGCCTGTGTGCCAGGCCTACTTAAAAAATATTTACACCAATCCTATTTGTTGTGACAGTATTCTAATAATTAAAAATTAAAATTTTTGGCAAAAGTTGCTGTGATTTGAATCCTCAGTTTGCTGGTGCCATTGAATAGCACTTTCCTTCTGCCTTGCAGCCTGCTTTGAGCCAGGCCCACCTAGCCAATTGTTGTCAGCAATCATATTTCTGTAAACAGTATTGCAAAAATTGTCAATCATCACTGTTTAGACTGTCAGTAATCAGTCTCCTAGTGTCCTTAAATTGCATCTACCTCCTGCCTGCCATCCTTTTGTGCCAGGCCGTTTTTCCAACTATTTTCACCAATCCTAATTTTTTGTCACAGTATAGTTAATTACAATTAAAAAAATCTTTATTGTTGATGATCTTAATCCTCAGTTTGCTCGTGCCCTAGAATAGCACTTTTCTACAGCGTTCCAAGCCTGTGTGCCAGGCCTACTTAAAAAATATTTACACCAATCATATTTGTTGTGACAGTATTCTAATAATTAAAAATTAAAATTTTTGGTAATAGTTGCTGTGATTTGAATCGTCAGTTTGGTGGTGCCATTGAATAGCACTTTCCTCCTGCCTTGCAGCCTGCTGTGAGCCAGGCCCACCTAGCCAATTGTTGTCAGCAATCATATTTCTGTTAACAGTATTGCAAAAATTGTCAATCATCACTGTTTAGACTGTCAGTAATCAGTCTCCTAGTTTCCTTGAATTGCATCTACCTCCTGCCTGCCATCCTTTTGTGCCAGGCCGTCTTGCCAACTATTTACACCAATCCTAATTTTTTGTCACAGTATAGTTACTAATTACAATTAAAAATATCTTTATTGTTGATGATCTTAATCCTCAGTTTGCTCGTGCCTTTGAATTGCACTTTTCTACAGCCTTCCAAGCCTGTGTGCCAGGCCTACTTAAAAAATATTTACACCAATCCTATTTGTTGTGACAGTATTCTAATAATTAAACATTTATATTTTTGGCAATAGTTGCTGTGATTTGAATCCTCAGTTTGCTAATGCCATTGAATAGCACTTTCCTCCTGCCTTGCAGCCTGCTTTGAGCCAGGCCCACCTAGCCAATTGTTGTCAGCAATCATATTTCTGTTAACAGTATTGCAAAAATTGTCAATCATCACTGTTTAGACTGTCAGTAATCAGTCTCCTAGTGTCCTTGAATTGCATCTACCTCCTGCCTGCCATCCTTTTGTGCCAGGCCGTCTTGCCAACTATTTACACCAATCCTAATTATTTGTCACAGTATAGTTACTAATTAAAATTAAAAAAATCTTGATTGTTAATGATCTTAATCCTCAGTTTGCTTGTGCCCTAGAATTGCACTTTTCTGCAGCCTTCCAAGCCTGTGTGCCAGGCCTACTTAAAAAATATTTACACCAATCATATTTGTTGTGACAGTATTCTAATAATTAAAAATTAAAATTTTTGGTAATAGTTGCTGTGATTTGAATCGTCAGTTTGCTGGTGCCATTGAATAGCACTTTCCTCCTGCCTTGCAGCCTGCTGTGAGCCAGGCCCACCTAGCCAATTGTTGTCAGCAATCATATTTCTTTTAACAGTATTGCAAAAATTGTCAATCATCACTGTTTTGACTGTCATTAATCAGTCTCCTAGTGTCCTTGAATTGCATCTACCTCCTGCCTGCCATCCTTTTGTGCCAGGCCGTCTTGCCAACTATTTACACCAATCCTAATTTTTTGTCACAATATAGTTACTAATTAAAATTAAAAAAATCTTGATTGTTGATGATCTTAATCCTCAGTTTGCTCGTGCCTTTGAATTGCACTTTTCTACAGCCTTCCAAGCCTGTGTGCCAGGCCTACTTAAAAAATATTTACACCAATCATATTTGTTGTGACAGTATTCTAATAATTAAAAATTAAAATTTTTGGTAATAGTTGCTGTGATTTGAATCGTCAGTTTGCTGGTGCCATTGAATAGCACTTT
Source organism: Bombina bombina (assembly GCF_027579735.1). Classification (NCBI taxonomy): domain Eukaryota; kingdom Metazoa; phylum Chordata; class Amphibia; order Anura; family Bombinatoridae; genus Bombina; species Bombina bombina. Next base: position 973,222,378 of record NC_069504.1, read on the forward strand.
CCTCCTGCCTTGCAGCCTGCTGTGAGCCAGGCCCACCTAGCCAATTGTTGTCAGCAATCATATTTCTGTTAACAGTATTGCAAAAATTGTCAATCATCACTGTTTAGACTGTCAGTAATCAGTCTCCTAGTGTCCTTGAATTGCATCTACCTCCTGCCTGCCATCCTTTTGTGCCAGGCCGTTTCTCCAACTATTTTCACCAATCCTAATTTTTTGTCACAGTATAGTTACTAATTACAATTAAAAAAATCTTTATTGTTGATGATCTTAATCCTCAGTTTGCTCGTGCCCTAGAATAGCACTTTTCTACAGCCTTCACAGCCTGTGTGCCAGGCCTACTTAAAAATATTTACACCAATCATATTTGTTGTGACAGTATTCTAATAATTAAAAAATAAAAATTTTGGTAATATTTGCTGTGATTTGAATCCTCAGTTTGCTGGTGCCATTGAATAGTACTTTCCTCCTGCCTTGCAGCCTGCTGTGAGCCAGGCCCACCTAGCCAATTGTTGTCATCAATCATATTTCTGTTAACAGTATTGCAAAAATTGTCAATCATCACTGTTTAGACTGTCAGTGATCAGTCTCCTAGTGTCCTTGAATTGCTTCGACCTCCTGTCTGCCATCCTTTTGTGCCAGGCCGTCTTGCCAACTATTTACACCAATCCTAATTATTTGTCACAGTATAGTTACTTATTAAAATTAAAAAAATCTTGATTGTTGATGATCTTAATCCTCAGTTTGCTTGTGCCCTAGAATTGCACTTTTCTGCAGCCTTCCAAGCCTGTGTGCAAGGCCTACTTAAAAAATATTTACACCAATCATATTTGTTGTGACAGTATTCTAATAATTAAAAATTAAATTTTTTGGTAATAGTTGCTGTGATTTGAATCGTCAGTTTGCTGGTGCCATTGAATAGCACTTTCCTCCTGCCTTGCAGCCTGATGTGAGCCAGGCCCACCTAGCCAATTGTTGTCAGCAATCATATTTCTTTTAACAGTATTGCAAAAATTGTCAATCATCACTGTTTTGACTGTCATTAATCAGTCTCCTAGTGTCCTTGAATTGCATCTACCTCCTGCCTGCCATCCTTTTGTGCCAGGCCGTCTTGCCAACTATTTACACCAATCCTAATTTTTTGTCACAGTATAGTTACTAATTACAATTAAAAAAATCTTGATTGTTGATGATCTTAATCCTCAGTTTGCTCGTGCCTTTGAATTGCACTTTTCTACAGCCTTCCAAGCCTGTGTGCCAGGCCTACTTAAAAAATATTTAAACCAATCATATTTGTTGTGACAGTATTCTAATAATTAAAAATTAAAATTTTTGGTAATAGTTGCTGTGATTTGAATCATCAGTTTGCTGGTGCCATTGAATAGCACTTTCCTCCTGCCTTGCAGCCTGCTGTGAGCCAGGCCCACCTAGCCAATTGTTGTCAGCAATCATATTTCTGTTAACAGTATTGCAAAAATTGTCAATCATCACTGTTTAGACTGTCAGTAATCAGTCTCCTAGTTTCCTTGAATTGCATCTACCTCCTGTCTGCCATCCTTTTGTGCCAGGCCGTCTTGCCAACTATTTACACCAATCCTAATTTTTTGTCACAGTATAGTTATTAATTACAATTAAAAAAATATTTATTGTTGATGATCTTAATCCTCAGTTTGCTTGTGCCTTTGAATTGCACATTTCTACAGCCTTCCAAGCCTGTGTGCCAGGCCTACTTAAAAAATATTTACACCAATCCTATTTGTTGTGACAGTATTCTAATAATTAAAAATTAAAATTTTTGGCAAAAGTTGCTGTGATTTGAATCCTCAGTTTGCTGGTGCCATTGAATAGCACTTTCCTTCTGCCTTGCAGCCTGCTTTGAGCCAGGCCCACCTAGCCAATTGTTGTCAGCAATCATATTTCTGTAAACAGTATTGCAAAAATTGTCAATCATCACTGTTTAGACTGTCAGTAATCAGTCTCCTAGTGTCCTTAAATTGCATCTACCTCCTGCCTGCCATCCTTTTGTGCCAGGCCGTTTTTCCAACTATTTTCACCAATCCTAATTTTTTGTCACAGTATAGTTAATTACAATTAAAAAAATCTTTATTGTTGATGATCTTAATCCTCAGTTTGCTCGTGCCCTAGAATAGCACTTTTCTACAGCGTTCCAAGCCTGTGTGCCAGGCCTACTTAAAAAATATTTACACCAATCATATTTGTTGTGACAGTATTCTAATAATTAAAAATTAAAATTTTTGGTAATAGTTGCTGTGATTTGAATCGTCAGTTTGCTGGTGCCATTGAATAGCACTTTCCTCCTGCCTTGCAGCCTGCTGTGAGCCAGGCCCACCTAGCCAATTGTTGTCAGCAATCATATTTCTGTTAACAGTATTGCAAAAATTGTCAATCATCACTGTTTAGACTGTCAGTAATCAGTCTCCTAGTGTCCTTGAATTGCATCTACCTCCTGCCTGCCATCCTTTTGTGCCAGGCCGTTTCTCCAACTATTTTCACCAATCCTAATTTTTTGTCACAGTATAGTTACTAATTACAATTAAAAAAATCTTTATTGTTGATGATCTTAATCCTCAGTTTGCTCGTGCCCTAGAATAGCACTTTTCTACAGCCTTCACAGCCTGTGTGCCAGGCCTACTTAAAAATATTTACACCAATCATATTTGTTGTGACAGTATTCTAATAATTAAAAAATAAAAATTTTGGTAATATTTGCTGTGATTTGAATCCTCAGTTTGCTGGTGCCATTGAATAGTACTTTCCTCCTGCCTTGCAGCCTGCTGTGAGCCAGGCCCACCTAGCCAATTGTTGTCATCAATCATATTTCTGTTAACAGTATTGCAAAAATTGTCAATCATCACTGTTTAGACTGTCAGTGATCAGTCTCCTAGTGTCCTTGAATTGCTTCGACCTCCTGTCTGCCATCCTTTTGTGCCAGGCCGTCTTGCCAACTATTTACACCAATCCTAATTATTTGTCACAGTATAGTTACTTATTAAAATTAAAAAAATCTTGATTGTTGATGATCTTAATCCTCAGTTTGCTTGTGCCCTAGAATTGCACTTTTCTGCAGCCTTCCAAGCCTGTGTGCAAGGCCTACTTAAAAAATATTTACACCAATCATATTTGTTGTGACAGTATTCTAATAATTAAAAATTAAATTTTTTGGTAATAGTTGCTGTGATTTGAATCGTCAGTTTGCTGGTGCCATTGAATAGCACTTTCCTCCTGCCTTGCAGCCTGATGTGAGCCAGGCCCACCTAGCCAATTGTTGTCAGCAATCATATTTCTTTTAACAGTATTGCAAAAATTGTCAATCATCACTGTTTTGACTGTCATTAATCAGTCTCCTAGTGTCCTTGAATTGCATCTACCTCCTGCCTGCCATCCTTTTGTGCCAGGCCGTTTTTCCAACTATTTTCACCAATCCTAATTTTTTGTCATAGTATAGTTACTAATTACAATTAAAAAAAATCTTTATTGTTGATTATCTTAATCCTCAGTTTGCTCGTGCCCTAGAATAGCACTTTTCTACAGCCTTCCAAGCCTGTGTGCCAGGCCTACTTAAAAAATATTTACACCAATCCTATTTGTTGTGACAGTATTCTAATAATTAAAAATTAAAAATTTTGGCAATAGTTGCTGTGATTTGAATCCTCAGTTTGCTGGTGCCATTGAATAGCACTTTCCTCCTGCCTTGCAGCCTGCTTTGAGCCAGGCCCACCTAGCCAATTGTTGTCAGCAATTATATTTCTGTTAACAGTATTGCAAAAATTGTCAATCATCACTTTTTAGACTGTCAGTAATCAGTCTCCTAGTGTCCTTGAATTGCATCTACCTCCTGCCTGCCATCCTTTTGTGCCAGGCCGTTTTTCCAACTATTTTAACCAATCCTAATTTTTTGTCACAGTATAGTTACTAATTACAATTAAAAAAATCTTTATTGTTGATGATCTTAATCCTCAGATTGCTCGTGCCCTAGAATAGCACTTTTCTACAGCCTTCCAAGCCCGTGTGCCAGGCCTACTTAAAAAATATTTACACCAATCATATTTGTTGTGACAGTATTCTAATAATTAAAAATTAAAATTTTTGGTAATAGTTGCTGTGATTTGAATCGTCAGTTTGCTGGTGCCATTGAATAGCACTTTCCTCCTGCCTTGCAGCCTGCTGTGAGCCAGGCCCACCTAGCCAATTGTTGTCAGCAATCATATTTCTTTTAACAGTATTGCAAAAATTGTCAATCATCACTGTTTTGACTGTCATTAATCAGTCTCCTAGTGTCCTTGAATTGCATCTACCTCCTGCCTGCCATCCTTTTGTGCCAGGCCGTCTTGCCAACTATTTACACCAATCCTAATTGTTGTCACAGTATAGTTACTAATTAAAATTAAAAAAATCTTGATTGTTGATCTTAATCCTCATTTTGCTTGTGCCATTGAATTGCACTTTTCTACTGCCTGTCAGCCTGTCTGCCAGGCCCAACTATCCAATTAGTGCTAGCAATCATATTTCTTTTAACAGTATTTCAAAATGTGTCAATCAACACTGTTTTGACTGTCAATCTGCAGTCTACTAGTGCCCTTGAATTGCATTTTCCTCCTGCCTGCCTGCCTGTGTGCCAGTCCCAACTAGCCAATTAGTGCCACCACTCATATTTATTGTAACAGGATTGGAATTTTTGTTAATCATAACTGTTTTGACTGTGATTCTTCAGTCTCCTAGTGCCATTGAATTGCAGTTTCCTTTCTCCCAGCGTGTGTGCCAGACAGGCATATTTGCCAAATAGTGCCAAACAATCATATTTGTTGCCACAGTACTAGTAATATTTAAAAAAATTAACAATTTGTGATTTTTAAAACATCTGTCTTTTTTGTTGTTGTCAGTCTCACAGTGTATACTGTGCCCACTTTCACAGTGCCACCACTCAATTGGTGTAATAGTATTGTTAGTGTCCATTTAAAAAAAAATGACAGGCAGAGGCAGGCCACCCCGCAGGTTCCGTGGTCGTGGTCGTGGTGCTGTGATTCCTTTAGACCCTACAAATATGCACATTGTTCAGACGCCGTGTGCCAGGGGGGATGCAAAAACTTCTGAGGAGGACCTAGTTGAATGGCTAACACAGGAAACCCAATCTTCTTCAGCTTCCGCTGCTAGTCCTCCTAACCTTGACGCACCATCTAAGTCCAGCTGTGCTTTGGGCAGGTCTCAAGTGACCAGTGCCACTCCGCCGCCTGTCGCCACCACCAACACTAGCACCACAGCCGCTTCACTTGATCTGTCACAGGAGTTATTGACACATCATTTTGAAGAAATGAGTGATGCGCAACCATCATTGACAGAGGATGTAGATAATAGTGATCAGTCTCAGTCAGGCAGCATTACCGACATGGAGGTACGGTGTGATGATGATGATGATGATGATGTTGTACCCGCTGCTGCTTCCTTTCTTGATGTTTCAGATACAAGTGAAGCGGTTGATGATGATGTGTCGGTGGATGTCACGTGGGTGCCTGCTAGAAGAGAAGAAGAAGAGGGGGAAAGTTCAGATGGGGAGACAGAGAGGAGGAGGAGGAGACGATTTGGAAGCACGGGGAGGTCGTCTCAAGGAGCTAGTGGCACAGTCAGACAGCATGCATCGTCACCAGGGGTCAGCTAGACAGCCTGCCGACACCCATCAACGCATGCTGTTGCCACCACCAGAATGCCGTCATCGCAGAGCTCAGCAGTGTGGCATTTTTTTTGTGTGTCTGCCTCTGACAACAGCGATGCCATTTGCAACCTGTGCTAAAAGAAACTGAGTCGTGGGAAGTCCAACAGCCACCTAGGTACAACTGCTTTGCGAAGGCACATGGTCTCCCATCACAAAGGCCGATGGGAAGAACACATGAGTAGAAGCAGCACACAAAGTGAAAGCCGCCCTCCTCCTCCTGCTCCAGCATCTTCAGCCACGTAAACCAGTGCTGTCCTCCTTGCCCCCTCTCAACCATCCTCCACTCAGTCTCTCTTACGTAGCAGTTCCTGGTCATCTGCCCACAGTCAGGTGTCTGTCAATGACATGTTTGAGCGTAAGAAGCCAATTTCTCAAAGTCACCCCCTTGCCCGGCGTCTGACAGCTGGCTTGTCTGAACTCTTAGCCCGCCAGCTTTTACCATACAAGCTGGTGGAGTCTGATGCTTTCAAAAAAATTGTATCTATTGGGACACCGCAGTGGAAGGTACCTGGCAGAAATTTCTTTTCACAAAAGGCAATCCCAAACCCGTACTCTGTTGTGAGAAAGGAAGTTACGGCATGTCTGGCACACAGCATTGGGGCAAGGGTCCATATGACCACGGATAGCTGGTCTGCAAAGCATGGTCAGGGCAGGTATATCACCTACACTGCGCATTGGGTAAACCTGCTGACTTCTGACAAGCATGGAATGGGTGGCTCTGCAGAAGAGTTGGTGACACCGCCACGACTTGCAGGCAGGCCTGCTGCTACCTCCTCTACTCCTCCTACTCCATCCTCTTCCATAACCTCTTCCTCGGCTGAGTCCTCTTCAACTTCTGCGTCTTGCTCCACATCCATGGCACCCCCCCAGCTCCCCAGGTACTATGCTACATCCCGGGTACGGCAGTGTCACGCCGTCTTGGGGTTGACTTGCCTGAAAGCGGAGAGTCACACCGCACCAGCACTCCTGACCGCCTTGAACGCACAGGTGGATCAGTGGCTGACTCCGCACCAACTGGAGATTGGCAAGGTTGTTTCTGACAATGGAAGTAATTTGGTGGCAGCATTGAAATTGGGCAAGTTGACACATGTGCCGTGCATGGCACATGTGTGTAATCTAATTGTACAATGATTTGTCCATAAGTACCCAGGCTTACAGGACGTCCTGAAGCAGGCCAGGAAGGTGTGTGGCCATTTCAGGCGTTCCTACACGGCCATGGCACACTTGTCTGATATCCAGCGTCAAAACAACCTGCCAGTGAGGCGCTTGATTTGCGACAGCCCGACACGGTGGAATTCAACACTCCTAATGTTTGACCGCCTGCTCCAACAAGAAAAAGCTGTTAATGAGTATTTGTATGACCGGGGTGCTAGGACAGCCTCTGGGGAGCTGGGGATATTTTTTCCAAATTACTGGACGCTCATGCGCAATGCCTGTAGGCTCATGCGTCCTTTTGAGGAGGTGACAAACCTTGTCAGTCGCACCGAAGGCACCATCAGCGACATCATACCATTTGTTTTCTTCCTGGAGCGTGCCCTGCGAAGAGTGCTGGATCAGGCAGTAGATGAGCGTGAAGAGGAAGCGGGAGAGTTGTGGTGTCCATCACCCCCGCAAACAGCCGAATCAGCATTGCTTGCTGGACCTGCGGCAACGCAGGAAGAGGATTGTGAGGAAGAGGAGTCAGGGGAGGAATGTGGCTTTGGGGAGGATGAGGAGGAGGAAGACCGAGCACAACAGTCATCCCAGGGTGCTCGTTGTTGTCACCTCTCTGGTACCCGTGGTGTTGTACGTGGCTGGGGGGAAGAAGATACCATCAGTGAGATCAGTGAGGAGGAGGAACGCGACATGATTAGCTCAGCATCCAACCTTGTTCAAATGGGTTCTTTCATGCTGTTGTGCCTGTTGAGGGACCCTCGTATAAAAAAGCTGAAGGAGAACGACCTGTACTGGGTGTCCACGCTCCTCGACCCCCGGTATAAGCATAAAGTGCCTGAAATGTTACCAAATTCCCGCAAGTCGGAAAGGATGGAGCATTTTTATAATAAATTAAAAACTATGCTTTACACAGCGTATAAGGGTGATGTCACAGCACCACGGGAATGTAACAGGGGAAGAGATGAAATTAATCCTCCTCCTCCCATGACCACGGCGGCAAGGACCGGGCGCTTTCCTGACGTCTTGTTGATGGAGGACATGCGTACCTTTTTAACTCCCATCAGAGCCTTTCGGGATCCAGCCTTAGAGAAAGACTCAACCAACAGGTAGCAGACTACCTAGCTTTAACTGCGGATCCCGACACTCTCAGGAGCGATGGACCCCTTGACTACTGGGTGTGCAGGTTGGACTTGTGGCCTGAGCTATCCCAATTTGCAATGGAACTTCTGGCCTGCCCCACTTCAAGTGTCCTGTCCGAAAGGACTTTTAGTGCAGCAGGAGGTTTTGTCACTGAGAAGAGAAGTCACCTAGGTCAAAAAAGCCTTGACTATCTCACTTTTATAAAAATGAATGAGGGCTGGATCCTGAAGGGACTGACATTGGGCGATACATTTGAAAAAAAAACTACTGATGATGATATGAGCTGGCTTGGGCTACAACTGGTACACAGGCTGGCCTTTTTTTTTGGTTATAAAGACGGAGGACTTGCTTGACTTATCCGCCAACAACTAGTGTTCAAGTCACAAGCTTTTAGGGCACTTTATAAATGTTTTACAAACATCGATTTTTCTGGCCGCTGCTACAGCAGTTGCTACAACAATACCCCAATTTTTCAGTCATTTGTACATTCCTAATTTTTCTGACCTCTGCTGCATCTCTGTGGGTACAAAACTCAAATAAAAAAAATAAGGCACATAACACTAGTGATTAAACTGTTACGAATTGTACAACTTTACACACCACTCATATCCGGTGGACCATTCAATTGAACGCAAAATGCAGCAAATTTGAAAGAGTAGGACCAACCAAGCATCTTTATCCGTCTCTTGGTTGCTCTAAATTATCTCCATGTTCCATCTATGCCATACCTGTACTCTATTGTGCAAAAGGGTGGCATATGTTGTGTTTCATGCTGTTGTGCCTGTTGCGGGTCGTGGCCCATGATATAAAAAGGCTGAAGGAGAACGACCTGTAGTAATTGGTGCCCCATCCAGTTTTTAGAAAAATGTTCCTGGTTCCTCTCAATTATCTTTGGGTTTCTAAAATGGATGCCATACCTGTACTCGCTTGTGCAAAAGGATGGCATATGTGGTGGTGTTTACTGCAGTTGTTTCTGTTGAGGGTGCTGGACCCTCTTATAAAAAAGCTGAAGGAGAACGACCTGGAGTGGGAGTCCAAGCATGGTTTTTGGGGCTATTTCACTTTTACAAACAATTATCTGTGGGTTTCACAAATCAATGCCGTACCAGTACTCTATTGTTCCAAAGTATGCCATATGTTCTTTTTCCTGCTGGTATTTTGTTTGAGGGTCCTGGACACTCTTATAAAAAGGCCTAAGGTGAAAGAGGTGTACTGGGTGTCCACTCATTTTTATTTTCTATTTCTCATTTGACCAAAATTATCTCTGGTTTTGTAAAATCAATGCCGTACCTGTACTCTATTGTTCAAAAGGATGCCATACGTCCTCTTTCCTGCTGGTGTTTTTTTTGAGTGTCCAGGACCCTCCTATAAAAAGGCCTAAGGAGAAAGAGGTGTACTGGTTGGCCACTCATTTTTATTTTTCTATTTAACAATTGACCAAAATGATCTCTGGGTTTGTAAAATCAATGCCGTACCTGTACTCTATTGTTAAAAAGGATGCCATACGTCCTCTTTCCTGCTGGTGTTTTTTTTGAGGGTCCAGGACCCTCTTATAAAAAGGCCTAAGGAGAAAGAGGTGTACTGGTTGGCCACTCATTTTTATTTTTCTATTTAACAATTGACCAAAATGATCCCTGGGTTTGTAAAATCAATGCTGTACCTGTACTCTATTGTTCAAAAGGATGCCATACGTCCTCTTTCCTGCTGGTGTTTTTTTTGAGGGTCCATGACCCTCTTATAAAAAGGCCTAAGGAGAAAGAGGTGTACTGGGTGTCCATCGAATAATTTTTTTGATTCAAATTTCCATTTGCAAAAAATGATCTATGGGTTTCTAAAATAAATGCCTTTCCTGTACTCTATTGTTCAAAAGTATGCCATATGTCCTCTTTCCTGCTGGTGTTTTTTTTTTGAGGGTCCAGGACCCTCTTATAAAAATGCCTAAGGAGAAAGAGGTGTACTGGCTGTCCATCGAATCATTTTTTTTATTCAAATTTCCATTTTAAAAAAATTTTCTATGGGTTTCTAAAATCAATGCCTTTCCTGTACTCTATTGTTCAAAAGTATGCCAAATGTCCTCTTTCCTGCTGGTTTTTTGTTTGAGGGTCCTGGACCCTCTTATAAAAAGGCCTTATGGATAAAGAATTGTACTGGGTGTCCATCCAATCATTTTTTTTAATTAAAATTCACGGTTGCAAAAAATGATCACCGGGTTTCTAAAATCAATGCCTTTCCTATAATCTTTTTTTCACAAAGGATGCCATATGTCCTCTTTCCTACTGCTGGTTTTGTTGAGTGTCCTGGAGCCTCTGCTAAAAAGGTCTAAGGATAAAGAAGTGTAATGGGTGTCTATTCAATGTTTTTTTAGATTTCCCAGTTGTAACAAATTTTTTCTGTCTTTCAAAAATCAATGCCTTTCCTGTAATCTATTTTTCAAAAGGATGCCATATGTCCTATTTCATGCTGTTCTTTCTGTTGAGGCTCCGGGACACTCTTATAAAAAGGACTAAGGATAAAGAAGTGTACTGGGTGTTCAATCAATGTTTTTTTTCTATTTCCCGGGTCATATAACTGATCTCTGTGTTTCTAAAATCAATGCCTTTCCTGTAATCTAATTTTCAAAAGTATGCCATATGTCCTCTTTCCTGCTGGTGTTTTTTTAGGGTCCAGGACCCTCTTATAAAAAGGCCTAAGGAGAAAGAGGTGTACTGGGTGTCCATCGAATCATTTTTTTTATTCAAATTTACATTTGCAAAAAATTATCTATGGGTTTCTAAAATCAATGCCTTTCCTGTACTCTTACTCTATTGTTCAAAAGTATGCCATATGTCCTCTTTCCTGCTGGTGTTTTGTTTGAGGGTCCTGGACCCTCTTATAAAAAGGCCTAGGGAGAAAGAATTGTACTGGGTGTCCATGCAATCATTTTTTTGATTCAAATTCACGGTTGCAACAAATTATCCACGGGTTTCTAAAATCAATGCCTTTCCTATAATCTTTTTTTCACAAAGGATGCCATATGTCCTCTTTCCTACTGCTGGTTTTGTTGAGTGTCCTGGAGCCTCTGCTAAAAAGGCCGAAGGATAAAGAAGTGTACTGGGTGTCTATTCAATGTTTTTTTAGATTTCCCGTTTGTAACAAATTTTTTCTGTCTTTCTAAAATCAATGCCTTTCCTGTAATCTATTTTTCAAAAGGATGCCATATGTCCTCTTTCATGCTGTTCTTTCTGTTGAGGCTCCGGGACACTCTTCTAAAAAGGCCTAAGGATAAAGAAGTGTACTGGGTGTATAATCTATGTTTTTTTAGATTTCACGGTTGCAACTAATGATCTCTGTGTTTCTAAAATCAATGCCTTTCCTGTAATCTAATTTTCTAAAGGATGCCATATGTCCTCTTTCATGCTGCTGGTTTTGTGGAGGGTCCTGGAGCCTCTGCTAAAAAGGTCTAAGGATAAATAAGTGTACTTGGTGTATAATCGAAGTTTATTGCGATTTCACGGTTGCAACTAATGATCTCTGTGTTTCTAAAATCAATGCCTTTCCTGTAATCTAATTTTCTAAAGGATGCCATATGTCCTCTTTCATGCTGCTGGTTTTGTGGAGGGTCCTGGAGCCTCTGCGAAAAAGGCCTAAGGATAAATAAGTGTACTTGGTGTATAATCCAATTTTTTAGAGATTGCACGGTTGCAACTAATGATCTCTGTGTTTCTAAAATCAATGCCTTTCCAGAAATCTATTTTTCTAAAGGATGCCATATGTCCTCTTTACTGCTGCTGGTTTTGTTGAGGGTCCTGGAGCCTCTGCTACTAAGGCCTAAGGATAAATAAGTGTCCTGGTTGTCTAATCCATTTTTTTTTTTTAGATTTCCCGGTTTCAACAAATTATCTCTGGGTTTCTAAAATCAATGCCTTTCCTGTAATCTATTAGTCACAAGGATGCCATATGTCCTCTTTCATGCTGTTGTTTCTGGTGAGGCTACGGGAGACTCTTCTAAAAAGGCCTAAGGATAAAGAAGTGTACTGGGTGTATAATCTATGTTTTTTTAGATTTCACGTTTGCAAAAAATTATCCACAGGTTTCTAAAATCAATGCCTTTCCAGTAATCTATTATTCACAAGGATGCCATATGTACTTTTTGATGCTGTTGTTTCGGTTGAGGCTCCGGGAGCCTCTTATTAAAAAGGCCTAATGAAAAATAAGTGTACTGGGTGTCTAATCAATGTTTTTTTTGATTTACCGGTTGCAACTAATGATCTCTGTGTTTCTGAAATCAATGCCTTTCCTATAATAATTTTTTCAAAAGGATGCCATATGTCCTCTTTCCTGCTGCTGGTTTTGTTGACGGTCCTGGAGCCTCTGCTGCGCATAATAAAGAAAAAAAATAATAATTTAACTTGACTTAATAACTGAAGCATGACTTCAGGAGTCAGGTGTGGTCGTAGGTAGTGGTTGTTGTTAGCAGATTATTTTTATTGCAAATTGCAATTGCCACAGCGTGCATAAAATGTGCGTCACTAGTCCAAATTTTAATTTTTTTTCATTCAGGATTAGTTTGGGGTACGGCGCAATATTGGAAACGCAAAAAAAAGGTCTCTGTACCCGTTGATATAAGGGGTGACTACTAGTGCTTTTACCAGGCTCCTCTTGGATAGCCCCAGAAAGTGTGAGTATGAATCCCAAAAAGAAAATTAAATTAAGGTTGAAAAATTACTCCTAAGTAAATTGTAAGACCTGGAGCTCCTCAAACACACGTCCTACCGCAACAGCTATAGGCTCCGCCCACCTAAATTTTACCTTTTTAATGCCAATTGATATTGCCACAGCTGGAACAACAGTAACTAACATGTGCGTCACCACAGTCTCCGAAGCTATTGTCGGATGTATACAAAAACAACAATAAAGAATTCCTTTTGGGGCACAAAGAGATGGCTACCGGAACACTCCAGGAACTTCACAAAAGTGGCTGTCTTGTGTTTCTGGTGATGTTATAGACATCTGAGTAGTGTACAGGGAGGGCAAAAATCCTCTCCATCTCTGTGCACCACAGGACAGGACGTCCTTGTCATCCATAAGCACATGAAATTGCTGGCATTTTCGTTGCTTCAAGAAGTTCAGTTTTTGTGGTGATAGTACAGAATTAAATAAACTTTGGTTTCCTACCATACTCAAGACAATCTTGTAGTTCAAGCTTCGGACTTGCTGTGGGAAACAGTGGGCTGTCCATAGCAGGAAGATGATTTAGACAGAAGTAACGGGCTCTGATTGCAGGTGACACATGTTTATCGTCAATCATCAAAGGGGTTGCGTGCAGAATATGGCTGATGGCCCCTTATTCACATGTTTGTCCAGAGCCACAACATTTGCAAACAGCCAGAAGAAAGGTCGTTTCTCACCAGCCTTAAGTTGAGCTTCATTTACCAAATGCTGATATTCAAAAAAATAGACAAACAGTGCCTTAAATAACACATTTGCGATATGGATTCACCAGAGCAAGGTCATTGCAAGTACTAAGTTCCCACGATAACAAAATTAAAATGCCACAACTATGCAATCTTCACCTTCAGATTATTATTGTCACACTCCATTGTACTCCTATGCCCAGCTCCCTGCTCTTGTTTTTGTTGAGGGTCCTGGAGCCTCTGCTGAAAAGCCCTTTTAATAATAAAGTGTACTGGGTGTCTGTTCAATGTTTTTTTTAATTTCCCGGTAGCAAGTAATTATCTCAGTGTTTCTAAAATCAATGCCTTTCCTGTAATCTATAATTCAAAAGGATGACATATGTCCTCTTTCATGCTGTTGTTTCAGTTGCGGCTCCGGGACCCTCGTATTAAAAAGGCCTGAGCATAAATAAGTGTCACGGGTGTCTAATCAATGTTTTTTTCTAATTTCACGGTTGCAAATAATGATATGTGGGTTTCTAAAATCAATGCCTTTACTGTAATCTTTTATTCAAAAGGATGACATATCTCCTCTTTCATGCTGTTGTTTTGGTTGAGGCTCCGGGACCCTCGTATTAAAAAGGCCTGAGCATAAATAAGTGTCACGGGTGTGTAATCAATGTTTTTTTCTAATTTCACGGTTGCAAATAATGATCTGTTGGTTTCTAAAATCAATGCCTTTACTGTAATCTTTTATTCAAAAGGATGACATATCTCCTCTTTCATGCTGTTGTTTCGGTTGAGGCTCCGGGACCCTCGTATTAAAAAGGCCTGAGCATAAATAAGTGTCACGGCTGTCTAATCAATGTTTTTTTCTAATTTAACGGTTCCAAATAATGATCTGTGGGTTTCTAAAATCAATGCCTTTACTGTAATCTTTTATTCAAAAGGATGACATATCTCCTCTTTCATGCTGTTGTTTCGGTTGAGGCTCCGGGACCCTCGTATTAAAAAGGAATGAGGATAAATAAGTGTCACGGGTGTGTAATCAATGTTTTTTTCTATTTCACGGTTGCAAATAATGATCTGTGGGTTTCTAAAATCAAGGCCTTTACTGTAATCTTTTATTCAAAAGGATGACATATCTCCTCTTTCATGCTGTTGTTTCGGTTGAGGCTCCGGGACCCTGGTATTAAAAAGGCCTGAGCATAAATAAGTGTCACGGCTGTCTAATCAATGTTTTTTTCTAATTTCACGGTTGCAAATAATGATCTGTGGGTTTCTAAAATCAATGCCTTTCCTGTAATCTATTATTCAAAAGGATGACATATCTCCTCTTTCATGCTGTTGTTTCGTTTGAGGCTCCGGGACCCTCGTATTAAAAAGGTCTGAGGATAAATAATTGTGTAACGGATATCTAATGAATTTTTTTTTGGATTTCACGGGTCATATAAATGATCTCTGGGATTCTAAAATCAATGCCTTTCCTGTAATCTATTATTCAAAAGGATGACAGTACTACCAAAATACAGCCAATGAAGGGCCTTAGGAAGACTGAGCCAAGGTTGGATTGTAGTATTTGGTTAGGCTAATCATGATGGTCATGTAGACCACCACCACCGAGAGTCCTGGAAGTAACAGGGATGATGAGATGAAAGAGCTAAGAATAGTAGAACTTGAAACAACAGAGTTAGCCATGGGTGTTAGTGCAAAACCGCTTGGCTTTTGTTTGGCTTTGGGTGCGGCTATTCATGCAGGCCATATAGAGCTGACAACATTCGGTGTCGTATCAGCTATTAAACTAATAAGAACAGTACTACCAAAATACAGCCAATGAAGGGCCTTAGGAAGACTGAGCCAAGGTTGGATTGTAGTATTTGGTTAGGCTAATCATGATGGCCATGTAGACCACCACCACCACGAGTCCTGGAAGTAACAGGGATGATGAGATGAAAGAGCTAAGAATAGTAGAACTTGAAACAACAGAGTTAGCCATGGGTGTTAGTGCAAAACCGCTTGGCATTTTTTTGGCTTTGGGTGCGGCTATTCATGCAGGCCATATAGAGCTGACAACATTCAGTGTCGTAGCAGCTATTAAACTAATAAGAACAGTACTACCAAAATACAGCCAATGAAGGGCCTTAGGAAGACTGGGCCAAGGTTGGATTGTAGTATTAGGTTAGGCTAATCATGATGGCCATGTAGACCACCACCACCGAGAGTCCTGGAAGTAACAGGGATGATGAGATGAAAGAGCTAAGAATAGTAGAACTTGAAACAACAGAGTTAGCCATGGGTGTTAGTGCAAAACCGCTTGGCTTTTTTTTGGCTTTGGGTGCGGCTATTCATGCAGGCCATATAGAGCTGACAACATTCGGTGTTGTATCAGCTATTAAACTAATAAGAACAGTACTACCAAAATACAGCCAATGAAGGGCCTTAGGAAGACTGGGCCAAGGTTGGATTGTAGTATTTGGTTAGGCTAATCATGATGGCCATGTAGACCACCACCACCAAGAGTCCTGGAAGTAACAGGGATGATGAGATGAAAGAGCTAAGAATAGTAGAACTTGAAACAACAGAGTTAGCCATGGGTGTTAGTGCAAAACCGCTTGGCTTTTTTTTGGCTTTGGGTGCAGCTATTCATGCAGGCCATATAGAGCTGACAACATTCGGTGTTGTATCAGCTATTAAACTAATAAGAACAGTACTACCAAAATACAGCCAATGAAGGGCCTTAGGAAGACTGGGCCAAGGTTGGATTGTAGTATTTGGTTAGGCTAATCATGATGGCCATGTAGACCACCACCACCGAGAGTCCTGGAAGTAACAGGGATGATGAGATGAAAGAGCTAAGAATAGTAGAACTTGAAACAACAGAGTTAGCCATGGGTGTTAGTGCAAAACCGCTTGGCTTTTTTTTGGCTTTGGGTGCGGCTATTCATGCAGGCCATATAGAGCTGACAACATTCGGTGTCGTATCAGCTATTAAACTAATAAGAACAGTACTACCAAAATACAGCCAATGAAGGGCCTTAGGAAGACTGGGCCAAGGTTGGATTGTAGTATTTGGTTAGGCTAATCATGATGGCCATGTAGACCACCACCACCTAGAGTCCTGGAAGTAACAGGGATGATGAGATGAAAGAGCTAAGAATAGTAGAACTTGAAACAACAAAGTTAGCCATGGGTGTTAGTGCAAAACCGCTTGGCTTTTTTTTGGCTTTGGGTGCGGCTATTCATGCAGGCCATATAGAGCTGACAACATTCGGTGTCGTATCAGCTATTAAACTAATAAGAACAGTACTACCAAAATACAGCCAATGAAGGGTCTTAGGAAGACTGAGCCAAGGTTGGATTGTAGTATTTGGTTAGGCTAATCATGATGGCCATGTAGACCACCACCACCAAGAGTCCTGGAAGTAACAGGGATGATGAGATGAAAGAGCTAAGAATAGTAGATCTTGAAACAACAGAGTTAGCCATGGGTGTTAGTGCAAAACCGCTTGGCTTTTTTTTGGCTTTGGGTGCGGCTATTCATGCAGGCCATATAGAGCTGACAACATTCGGTGTCGTATCAGCTATTAAACTAATAAGAACAGTACTACCAAAATACAGCCAATGAAGGGCCTTAGGAAGACTGAGCCAAGGTTGGATTGTAGTATTTGGTTAGGCTAATCATGATGGCCATGTAGACCACCACCACCGAGAGTCCTGGAAGTAACAGGGATGATGAGATGAAAGAGCTAAGAATAGTAGAACTTGAAACAACAGAGTTAGCCATGGGTGTTAGTGCAAAACCGCTTGGCTTTTTTTTTGGCTTTGGGTGCGGCTATTCATGCAGGCCATATAGAGCTGACAACATTCGGTGTCGTATCAGCTATTAAACTAATAAGAATAGTACTACCAAAATACAGCCAATGAAGGGCCTTAGGAAGACTGAGCCAAGGTTGGATTGTAGTATTTGGTTAGGCTAATCATGATGGCCATGTAGACCACCACCACCGAGAGTCCTGGAAGTAACAGGGATGATGAGATGAAAGTGCTAAGAATAGTACTACTTGAAACAACAGAGTTAGCCATGGGTGTTAATCCAAGACCGCTTGGATTTATTTTTGTATTTGGTGCGGCTAATCATGCAGGTCATACAGAGCTGCCACCATTCGGTGTTGTATCAGCTATAAAAATAATAAGAACTGTACTATCAAAATACAGACAATGAAGGGCCTATGAAGACTGAGCAAAGGTTGGATTGTAGTATTTTGTTTGGCTAATCATGATGGCCATGTAGATCGCCCGTAACAGGGATGAAAGTGCTAAGAATAGTACTAATTGAAACAACCGAGTTAGCCATGGGTGTTAGTCTAAGGCCACTCAGCTTTTTTTTGGGTTTGGGTGCAGATAATCATGAAGGCCAGATAGACCTGCCACCATTTGGTGTTGTAACAGGTATGAAAATGCAAAGAACAGTACTACTTAACACAACCTACTTACCATGGGTCCCAGAGCATATGTTTGGTTGTTATATTTTGTAAGGGTAATCATGCAGGCCATATAGACCTCCACCGATAGGGTGAGTATGAGTAACAGCTATTAAAATGCGAAGGACATTACTAATTAACACAACATAGTTACCATAGGTCGCAGACCAAGAGCAGATGTCTTATTATTATATTTTGTATGGGTAATCATCCAGGCCGTATAGACCTCACCAAATAGGGGGAGTTACAGAGATTAAAGTGCTAAGAATGGTAGTACTTAAAACACAACCTCGTTAAAATAGGTAGCAGACCACATGTCTTATTATTATAATTTTTCAGGGTAATCTGGCAGGCCATATAGAACTCCCCCGGGGGGGGGGGAACAGGGATTAAAGTGCTAAGAAAAGTACTAATTGACACAAGCTAGTTGGGACCAAGAACGCATGTTTGATTATTAGAATTTATTAGGGTAATTATATATCTAACAAATCTATCTATTTCTCTTCTATCGATTCTATCTAACTATCAATCTTTGTATATCAATCTATCCTATCTATCACTATCAATCTATCTTCTGTCCGGGATGTTTTGAGACAGCCACTTTGGGAATGGTAGTTGATTTAGACCCATTATGGCTTAAAAGCAGACTCTGCATAAACTATGTAATTTTCCATGGGAGTTTTGCCAGGGATCCCCCTCCAGCATGCAACAGTCCAGGTGTTAGTACCCTTGAAACAACTTTTCCATCACTATTGTGGCCAGAAAGAGTCCTTGTAGGTTTTAAAGTTCGCCTGCCTATTGAATTCAATGGCGGTTCGCGCGGTTCGCGCGTTTGCGAACAATACCGGAAGTTCGAGTCCGCGGTTCGCGAACCGAAAATTTTAGGTTCGCGACATCACTAGTCAGATATACTGAAAATCTGGCCTGTCATGTAATCTTCATGCTGCAAAACAAATAGCTAGTTTAGGCAAATTGCAGGATTGTGTAAACCTATATAACTGCTCACAGAGAAGTTGCTCTTGTAAATGAATCTTAGTTTTAAATAAAGAAAAACTCAGGTTAAGATCATAAGACATTTTCTTTCTCTCAGTTGCATCAAGGATAAATGAGAATTTATGATGAGCAAAATGTCCCTTCAACTATTATATTTCAAAGGACATAAAAGTAAAAACTATTGAATTATGCATAGTAAGAAATAATGTAAGGTAATTTATATATATTTTTTCTTGTATTTATATTTATTCTTTCCACCTTTTCATGTAATTATCACTCAGCTAGATTACGAGTTATGCGCGCTATAGGGAAATTAATGAAAGCAACAAAAGTTGCATTATTTAACCCCCTATAGCGCTGCCATTACAAGTTTTTAAACAGCCGGCTTGTGAGTGCGATATGGTGCTTTTAAGCTCTGTTTTGACGTGCTCGTGCACGCTTTCCCCATAGACATCAATGGGGAGAGTGGGTAAAAAAAAAGTCTAACACCTGTGATCTCGGAAAGAAAAGCTCCATAACGCAGCCCCATTGATGTCTATGGGGAAAAAAAAAGTAACGTTTAAACTCTAAACACCCTGACATAAACCCCACGTCTAAACACCCCTAATCTTCCCCCACCGACATTGCCACCACCTACCTACAGTTATTAAACTCTAATCTGCCGCCACATAAATAATACTATTAACCCCTAATATTCCACTCCCAATATTGCCGCCACTATACTAAAGTTATTAACCTCTATTCCCCTGCACCCCAACATCGCCCACACATTAATAAATCTATTAACCCCTATTCCGCTGCTCCCCAACATCGCTGCAACTAAATAAAGCAATTAACCCCTAAACCTCTAGCCTCCAACATCACTACCACTAAATAAACCTATTGACCCCTAAACCGCCAGCCCCCACATCGCAGCAACCTAAATTAAACTATATTAACCCCTAAACCTAACCCTAACGTAACCCTAAACCTAACCCTAACCCTATTGTAACCCTAACCCTAACACCCCTTAACTTTAAAATAATTAAAACAGAGCTAACTTAAACACAATTATTAACTAAATAATACCTTAAAACTAAATATATACCTGTGAAATAAAACCTAAGCTAGCTACAATATAACTAATATGTATATTGTAGCTAGCTTAGGTTTTATTTTTGTTTCACAGGTAAATTTGTATAATATTTTAAATAGGTAGACTAGTTAGTAAATAGTTATTAACTATTTACTAACTACCTAGTTAAAATAAATACAAACTTACCTGTCAATTAAAACCTAAGCTGCCTTACACTAAAACCTAACATTACGAAAAATAAAAAACACTAAAATTACAAAAAATAAAAAAACTTACCATTACAAAAAATAACAAACGAAATTATACAACACAATAAAAACTATTCCTATTCTAATACTCTTAAAAAAAAAAAACACCCCAAAATAAAAAAAAAAACCCTAATCTATAATAAACTACCAAGGTCCCTTAAAATGGCCTTTTGGGGGCCCTTAAAAGGGCATTTTGTAGGGCATTGCCCTAAAGTTCTTTTGCTGATTTGAATCATCCAATAGAATGAGAGCTGCTTAAATCCTATTGGCTGATTTGAACAGCCAATAGGATTTTAGCAGCTCTAATTCATATTGGCTGATTCAAATTTTTCAGCTGCTAGGAATGCAAGGGACACTATTTTGAAACGGCTCCCTTGCATTGAAGATTCAGTACACAGCGGCGACCGTATGAAGAGGATGCTCCGCGCCGAATGTCTTCAGGATGGACCCGCTCCGCGCCGCCGGGATCAAGATAGAAGATGCCGCCTTGATGAAAATAGAAGAGGCCATCTTGATGAAGACTTCTAGCCACCTGGATGAGGACTTCACCGCCTGGATGAAGATAGAAGAGGCTGTCTGGATGAAGATTGTTCAAGTGGGACTTCAGAAACTGTAAGTGGATCGTCGGGGGTTAGTGTTAGTTTTTTTTAAAGGTTTTTTTGGGTGGGGTTTTTTTTAGATTAGGGTTTGGGCAGCAACAGAGCTAAATGCCCTTTTAAGGGCAATGCCCATACAAATGCCCTTTTCAGGGCAATGGGTAGATTAGGATTTTTTAGAATTAGGTTTTTTTATTTTGGGGAGTTGGTTGGGTGGTGGGTTTTACTGTTGGGGGGGTCTGATTTCTTTGGGGCAATGCCCCACAAAAGGCCTCTTTAAGGGCTATTGGTAGTTTATTGTAGGCTAGGTTTTTTTTTATTTTGGGTGGGCTTTTTTTATTTTGATAGGGCTATTAGATTAGGTGTAAACCTTTTTTATTTTGGATAATTTCATTTGTTATTTTTCGTAATTTAGTGTTTTATTTTTTGTAATTAGATACTTTGTGTACTTTGGTTTTATTTAATTGGTAGTTAGTTTAATTTTAGTTTAATAATTATATTCGTTTAATTGTTAGTTTAAACTTAGTTCTTTTAATGTGACAAGTAAGTTTTAATTTAATAGGGAAATTGTATTTTTAATATAAAGTTAGGGGGGCTTTTGGTTTAGGGGTTAATAGTTTACTTTAGTATATTTTGTTGTGGTGGGACTTGCGGTGTAGGGGTTAATAGGTTTATTATAGTGGCGGTGGTGTAGATCTTAATAACTTTAGTACAGTGGGGGCGATATGGGCAGACGGCAGATAAGGGGTTAATAATATTCAAATAAGGTTTGCAATGCGGGAGGACGGCAGTTTAGGCGTTAATAACTTTATTATAGTGGTGACAATGTCAGGGAGTTGCGGAATAGGGTTAATAATTATTTTTAGTGGCGGCGATGTCGGGAACGGCAGATTAGGGGTTAATAAGTTTATTATAGTGTTTGCAATGCGGGAGGGCCTCGGTTTAGGGGTTAATAGGTAGTTTATGGGCGTAAAACTCATAACTACTGCTTTTAGATTGCGGAATGGATCTTGTCGGTATAGGCATTAACGTAAGCTTTTTAGCCGGACTGCAAAACTCGTAATGGCAGCGCTATGGAAGGCCCATTTTTTCAGCATTAAAACACGAGCAGAAAACTTGTAATCTAGGTGACTGTAAATTGGGGTATTTTCAATTCCACAGAGAGGTGAAAGTGCATCCTGCAGAATTCAGAACTATGACCCTACAACATACTTGATTAATATCTGACATTAGTAATTGGCCACAGAAATGGAGTTAAATAAACAAATACAAAGGAGAAAGAAAATAGGAGAAAACACACTAATGGAAATTTCCCATAGGGGGTGCTTCCTAGTACAAGTGTACAAAACTATCTAAAAAACAAAGCAGAGCAAAAATATATAAAGCAATAAAATATAAACACAAAAACCAATTTAAATAGAAAAGTCAGAAAATGAACTCCAATTAGAGGCAGCTCTCCGTCTTAGGATGGATGGTCAAATCCTGAAGCAGTGAGATCTGACAGAACACAGAGGCGCCACAATGGCCTAGTACCACCAACACAGGGACAATCAATATTGTGAAAGACAGGTACTCACAGACATGATGCACCCAATGGTGCTAGTGGGACAGGCTGGAACTTTAGCAGTAGTCCAGCTCACTGAAACATGACCCAACTCCAATCCAAGCCAGGGGGGATCCACGAATATCTACTCCAAATCTTGTTCTAGAAAAAAAGAATACACCACCATAGCCTAGTACTGCATGGCAAGGTAAATTTGTAAGATAGACAAAAACACACTTACAAACCGAAAAGCACCTCCAGGTGCAATATAGGCGGAATGGGATTTCTCAGCCACCCAGCTGACTGCAAGTTTATCCAACAAGAAACACTCCAAAAAACAGGATTCAAGATGATGGTATCCAAATAACATCAGAAAGTGTATAGGTAAAAATAAAAAAAAACTTTATTAAAAGTGACGCGTTTCTCAGCCATTATGTGGCTTTTTCCTCAGGCTAATACATAAAATAATAAAAATACACTTGCTACTTATAGGGTGTTAACTCATCTAATTAGTTAATTAGAACAGAAGGCCTTATCGAGCCTTGCGGGACAATCCAACTTGGTCATTAGGCAAGCTGATAAGGGTGGGGAAATAGTAGTGCAAGATTTGCCTAATTATTTGTCAGAAGCAAATAGAATTTTGAACAATAAAGAATATTACCAAGTCCTATGAGGTGACCCTACTTTGAAATTCCAAAAGAAATTGGGACACATATTACAATTAGGTCTTGATCAGGGGATGATCACTAAAAATGAACGAGATTTTTGTTTCCCCAGGTACCTTAACACTGTTTTTTACTACCACCTCCCCAAGATCCATAAGGATCCAGTGAAACCTCAGGGACGGCCGATTATTGCAGGAATTGGAGTCTCACTGACTCTCTTTCTGCTTACATAGATGTTTTTTTACAGAAATTTGTAATTACTCTTCCATCATACATTCAAGATTCTACGGATTTATTATTAAAACTTAAAGAATTACGCCTGGATGATGAATGTTATTGGGTTTCCTGTGATGTTCAGGCCCTTTATTCTAATATTAAGCATGATATAGGGATTTCAGCAGTTTGTTCATATCTAGAACAAGATTTCTATATGCTAACAGAACAGGCCAGTTTTATTATTGATTTGATTACTTTTATTTTTCAACATAATTATTTTCTTTATCAAAGTAGATATTATCTACAAATCAAGGGAACTGCCATGGGCACCAGGTTCACACCTAGTTTTGCAAATTTGTTTATGGGATAATTCAACAACATTACATCTATGCCTCACAATTTGCAGTGAACCAGGTGTTCTATGGCCAGTATATAGATGACCTCCTATTCATATATAGAGGGTCTCACAATGAGATTATGGATTTTATAAATCATTTAAACAATAATAAATTTGGTATATCATTTACATCTAACATTCAAAAGTATAATATTGAATTCCTGGATCTGGTCTTGGGGAGGTCCGGGGATGGATTGTAATAGCCTCCTACACTACAATAGCAATCATCATCCAGGCTGGAAAAATAATATCCCATATGGACAATTTAGACGCATCAGGAGAAACTGCTCCGATCTGGAAGATTATGATGAGCAGGCTAGGGTACTTGGGGACCAATTTTTGGAGAAAGGATATCCAGGTGATCTGATTAGTAAAGACCTAAACAGGGTTAGAGGGGAAGATAGGAACAAGTATTTCATTAGAAAAGACAAAAAGAAGCATGTTTTTAAAAAAATTTAACCCTCCCTTGTTTATTACTAGATACAACTCCAATGTTCGGGATATCAATAATATTCTCGGTCCCAAACCGAAGGTAATATAAAGAAGGGGTCCCACTATTAAAACTACTCTGGCTCCGAACAAAGTAGTTAAAGAAAAACTAACAGGAGCAAAAATGTCTATTTCCACCTGGGTAAACAATAAGTCCTCGATCAATAATATTTCAAAATGTGGTAGGAAAAGATGCGGGATG
Organism: Bombina bombina; assembly: GCF_027579735.1. Taxonomy (NCBI): domain Eukaryota; kingdom Metazoa; phylum Chordata; class Amphibia; order Anura; family Bombinatoridae; genus Bombina; species Bombina bombina. The sequence goes on from NC_069504.1 coordinate 973,246,675, forward strand.
TATGAGCATATTTCATATAGAACATTTTCTTTCACATCATATATGACCAATGACATATTTAACATAAAGGGTTTTATGATGTGCAAATCTTCTTTTGTGGTTTACCTGTTTAGTTGCATATGTGAGGTCCAATATGTGGGACGCACCTGTTGTAAGGTGAAAAAGAGATGGGGGGAACATGTGTATAACATCAAGAAAATTCCAAAGCCCACAGTGTCTCTAGACACTGTCTTAAATTTCACAAGGGTAATAAAAAATCTGATGAAAATTGTACCTATTGAGTCTATTTCGAGATCACAAAAGGATGCTTTTTCGACTCTTAGAAAAAGAGAATCTTATTGGATTAACAAACTTAAAACCCTTCAGCCTAAAGGCCTTAATGAAAATCTTGATATGGCAGCATTTATTTAAGGATGCATCAGGACCCACTATAACTTACAGTGGAGTCTGTTGCCCTTAGGGAGACTGGTGGTCTCAATTTCTATAGAGGAATACATTTCATAGTCGTTATCAATAAGATAATATGGTCTGGGGTTGGGCCTATTTGTTCCTATAAGTGGACACATACTAACTGTCCATTATATGGTAGTAGTATATTGGTTTGATTATTGTCAACTGTTATTATATAGATTATACATTCAAGAAGTTGAGGGCAGACACAGGGCATGGGATAAGATCAACTTGTAGGTTTACTAATGAACAAACAGTTTTAGATTTGTTTATAGACTACTTGACTCCACTGTTATATATAACTAGTCTTAAAGCCCGTTCACACAGGCCATTTTATGCAGTACAGCGGTCCCACCCCTTGCGCTCTCTCCCTCCCTCCCCCTTTCTTTTGCTCTCTCTCTCCCCCTCTCTTTTGCTCTCTCTCTCCCCCTCTCTTTTGAGCTCTCTCTCTCCACCCTCTCTTTTGCGCTCTCTCTCCCCCCTCTCTTTTGCGCTCTCTCTCTCCCCCCTCTCTTTTGCGCTCTCTCTCTCCTCCTCTCTTTTGTGCTCTCTCTCTCCCCCCACTCTCTCTCTCCCCTCTCTTTTGTGCTCTCTCTCTCCCCCATCTCTTTTGCGTTCTCTCTCTCCCCCATCTCTTTTATGCTTTCTCCCCCATCTCTTTTGCGCTCTCTCCCCCCCTCTCTCTCCCCCCTCTCTTTTGCACTCTCTTTCTTCCCCTCTCTTTTTGTGCTCTCTCTCTCCCCCTCTCTTTTGCGCTCTCTCCCCCTTCTATTTTGCTTTCTCTCTCTCCCCCATCTCTTTTGCGCTCTCTCTCCCCCTCTCTTTTGAGCTCTCTCTCTCCCCCATCTCTTTTGCACTTTCTACCCCTCTCTTTTGAGCTCTTTCTCTCCCCCTCTCTCTCCCCCCTCTCTCTCCCCCCTCTCTCTCTCCCTCCCCTCTCTCTCTCCCCCTCCTCTCTCTCTCTATCCCCCTCTCCTCTCTCTCTCTCTCTCTCTCCCCTCCTCTTTCTCTCTATCCCCCTCTCTCTCCTCTCTCTCTCTACCCACTCTCTTTTGTGCTCTCTCTCCCCCTCTCTTTTGCGCTCTCTCTCTCCCCCTCTCTTTTGCGCTCTCTCTCTCCCCCTCTCTTTTGCGCTCTCTCTCTCCTCCTCTCTTTTGCGCTCTCTCCCCCTCTCTTTTGCTCTCTCTCCCCCCTCTCTTTTGTGCTCTCTCTCTCCCCCCCTCTTTTGTGCTTTCTCTCTCTCCCCCCTCTTTTGCTATCTCTCTCTCCCCCCACTCTTTTGTGCTCTCTCTCCCCCTCTCTTTTGCGCTCTCTCTCTCCCCTCTCTTTTGAGCTCTCTCTCTCCTCCCTCTCTCTCTCCCCCTCTCTCTCTCCCTCCCCTCTCTCTCTCCCCCCTCCTCTCTCTCCCCCTCTCCTCTCTCTCCCCCCTATCCTCTCTCTCTCCCTCCCACTCCTCTCTCTTTTCCCCCTCTCCTCTCTCTCTCCCCTCCTCTCTCTCTCTCTCTCTCTCTCCCCTCCTCTCCCCCCTCCTCTCTCTCTCCCCCCTCCTCTCTCTCTCCCCCCCTCCTCTCTCTCTCCCCCCTCCTCTCTCTCTCCCACCTCCTGTCTCTCCCCCCTCCTCTCTCTCACCCCTCCTCTCTCTCCCCCTCCTCTCTCTCTACCCCCCTCCTCTCTCTCTCTCCCCTCCTCTCTCTCTCCCCCCCTCCTCTCTCTCTACCCCCTCCTCTCTCTCCCCTCTCTCTCTCTACCCCCTCTCTATCTCTCCCCCCTCTCTATCTCTCTCTCCCCTGTCTATCTCGCGACCGCACCCTGCCATGCCCCCTTCATGCCCGGCCATGCCCCCTTCACGGCCATTCATGCCCGACAATGCCACATTCATGTTGGCCATGCCCCCGCCCATGCCTGGTGATGCCCACTTCTGCCGCAGATCAGCTAGGGAGTAGGACTCAAAGGCCAGGTGTGTTTGTCCTCGTGCTCTCTCTCTCTCCCCCACTCTCCTCTCTCTCCCCCCCTCTCCTCTCTCCCCTCCTCTCTCTCTCCCCCTCTCTCTCTCCCCTCTCCTCTCTATCTCCCCCCCTCCTCTCTCTCCCCTCCTCTCCCCCCCCTATTCTCTCTCTCCCCCTCTCCTCTCTCTCCCCCCCCTCTTCTCTATCCCCCCTCCTCTCTCTCTCCCCCCCTCCTCTCTCTCCCCCTCCTCTCTCTCCCCCCTCCTCTCTCTCTCCCCCCCCTCCTCTCTCTCCCCCCTCCTCCTCTCTCTCCCCCTTCCTCTCTCTCCCCCCTCCTCTCTCTCCCCAACTCCTCTCTCTCTTTCCCCCCTCCTCTCTCTCTCCCCCCCCTCTCTCTCCCCCCTCCTCTCTCTCCCCCCCTCCTCTCTCTCTCCCCCTACTCTCTCTCCCCCACTCCTCTCTGTCTTTCCCCCTCCTCTCTCTGTCCCCTCTCCTCTCTCTCTCCCCTTCCTCTCTCTCTCTCCCCCTCCTATCTCTCTCCCCCCCTCCTCTCTCTCTCTCCCCTCTCTCTCTCTCTCTCCTCCCCTCTATATCTCTCCCCCTCTCTATCTCTCTCCCCTGTCTATCTCACGACCATAACCGACCACGCTCCCTTTATGCCCAACCATGCCCCTTCACAGACATTCACACCCGATCATGTCCCCTTCATGTTGGCCACGCCACCCATGCCTGGCGATGCCCACTTCTGCCGCAGATCAGCTAGGGAGTACGACTCAAAGGCCAGGTGTATTTGTCCTCATTATCTCTCTACTACGCATGAAAGCTTCGGACAAACACACTTGGCCTTTTATATTATAGGATACTAGGATGAATAATGAGATTAGAAGTACACGCATGGGGTTATGGTCTATATAGGTCACAATTAATGATGTCGCAAATAGTTCGCCGGTGAATAGTTCCTGGCGAACATAGCATGTTCGCGTTCGCCGCGGCAGGCGAACATATGCAATGTTCGATCCACCCTCTATTCGTCATAATTGAGTAAACTTTGACCCTGAATCTCACAGTCTGCAGACACATTCCAGCCAATCAGCAGCAGACCCTCCCTCCCAGATCCTCCCAGCTCCTGGACAGCAGCCATTTTAGATTCATTCAGAAGCTGCATTGTTAGTGAGAGGAGGGACAGTGTAGCTGCTGGTGATTTAATAGGGAAATTGATAGCTACACTAGTGTATTCAGTGTCCACTACAGTCCTGAAGGACTCATCTGATCTCTGCTGTAAGGACAGCACCCCAAAAAGCCCTTTTTAGGGCTAGAACATCATTTTTTTTTCCTTTGTAATCTAATTGCAGTTGCCTGCCTGCCAAGCCACTTGCCCAATGCCACCACTCATATCTGGTGTAACAGTAGTGTAAATTTAAAAAAAAAAAAAACTTTTTAGATTGTGAAACATCAGTCTGCTAGTGTAATCTAATTGCAGTTGCCTGCCTGTCTGCGTGTGTGCCAGGCCAACTTGCCCACTGCCACCACTCATATCTGGTGTAACAGTAGTGTAAATTTAAAAAAAAAACTTTTTTGACTGTAAAACATCAGTCTGCTAGAGTAATCTAATTGCAGTTGCCTGCCTGCCAGCGTGTGTGCCAGGCCCACTTGCCCAGTGCCACCACTCATATCTGGTGTAACAGTAGTGTAAATTAAAAAAAAAAAACTTTTTGACTGTGAAACATCAGTCTGCTTGTGTAATCTAATTGCAGTTGCCTGCCTGCCAGCGTGTGTGCCAGGCCCACTTGCCCAGTGCCACCACTCATACCTGGTGTAACAGTAGTGTAAATTAAAAAAAAAAACTTTTTTGACTGTGAAACATCAGTCTGCTAGTGTAATCTAATTGCAGTTGCCTGCCTGCCGGCGTGTGTGCCAGGCCCACTTGCCCAGTGCCACCACTCATATCTGGTGTAACAGTAGTGTAAATTAAAAAAAAAAACTTTTTTGACTGTGAAACATCAGTCTGCTAGTGTAATCTAATTGCAGTTGCCTGCCTGCCGGCGTGTGTGCCAGGCCCACTTGCCCAGTGCCACCACTCATATCTGGTGTAACAGTAGTGTAAATTAAAAAAAAAAAAAACTTTTTTGACTGTGAAACATCAGTCTGCTTGTGTAATCTAATTGCAGTTGCCTGCCTGCCAGCGTGTGTGCCAGGCCCACTTGCCCAGTGCCACCACTCATATCTGGTGTAACAGTAGTGTAAATTTAAAAAAAATAAACTTTTTTGACTGTGAAACATCAGTCTGCTAGTGTAATCTAATTGCAGTTGCCTGCCTGCCAGCGTGTGTGCCAGGCCCACTTGCCCAGTGCCACCACTCATATCTAGTGTAACAGTAGTGTAAATTTAAAAAAAAGAAAAAAAACTTTTTTGACTGTGAAACATCAGTCTGCTAGTGTAATCTAATTGCAGTTGCCTGCCTGCCAGCGTGTGTGCCAGGTTCACAGCATATACTGTGCCCACTTGCCCAGTGGCCCCACTCATATCTGGTGTAACAGTAGTGTAAATTAAAAAAAAATCTTTTTAGACTGTGAAACATCAGTCTGCTAGTGTAATCTAATTGCAGTTGCCTGTCTGCCAGCATGTGTGCCAGGCCAACTAGCCCAGTGCCACCACTCATATCTGGTGTAACAGTAGTGTAAATTTAAAAAAAAAACTTTTTTGACTGTGAAACATCAGTCTGCTTGTGTAATCTAATTGCAGTTGCCTGCCTGCCAGCGTGTGTGCCAGGTTCACAGCATATACTGTGCCCACTTGCCCAGTGGCCCCACTCATATCTGGTGTAACAGTAGTGTAAATTTAAAAAAAACTTTTTAGACTGTGAAACATCAGTCTGCTAGTGTAATATAATTGCAGTTGCCTGCCTGCCAGCGTGTGTGCCAGGCCAACTTGCACAGTGCCACCACTCATATCTGGTGTAACAGTAGTGTAAATTTAAAAAAAAACTTTTTTGACTGTGAAACATCAGTCTGCTTGTGTAATCTAATTGCAGTTGCCTGCTTGCCAGCGTGTGTGCCAGGCCCACTTGCCCAATGCCACCACTCATATCTGATGTAACAGTAGTGTAAATTTAAAAAAACAAAACTTTTTTGACTGTGAAACATCAGTCTGCTAGTGTAATCTAATTGCAGTTGCCTGCCTGCCAGCGTGTGTGCCAGGTCCACTTGCCCAGTGCCACCACTCATATCTAGTGTAACAGTAGTGTAAATTTAAAAAAAAAAAAACTTTTTAGACTGTGAAACATCAGTCTGCTAGTGTAATCTAATTGCAGTTGCCTGCCTGCCAGTGTGTGTGCCATGCCAACTTGCACAGTGCCACCACTCATATCTGGTGTAACAGTAGTGTAAATTTAAAAAAAAAACTTTTTTGACTGTGAAACATCAGTCTGCTTGTGTAATCTAATTGCAGTTGCCTGCCTGCCAGCGTGTGTGCCAGGTCAACTTGCCCAGTGCCACCACTCATATCTGGTGTAACAGTAGAGTAAATTTAAAAAAAAAACTTTTTTGACTGTGAAACATAAGTCTGCTTGTGTAATCTAATTGCAGTTGCCTGCCTGCCAGCGTGTGTGCCAGGTCCACTTGCCCAGTGCCACCACTCATATCTAGTGTAACAGTAGTGTAAATTTAAAAAAAAAAAAACTTTTTAGACTGTGAAACATCAGTCTGCTAGTGTAATCTAATTGCAGTTGCCTGCCTGCCAGTGTGTGTGCCATGCCAACTTGCACAGTGCCACCACTCATATCTGGTGTAACAGTAGTGTAAATTTAAAAAAAAAACTTTTTTGACTGTGAAACATCAGTCTGCTTGTGTAATCTAATTGCAGTTGCCTGCCTGCCAGCGTGTGTGCCAGGTCAACTTGCCCAGTGCCACCACTCATATCTGGTGTAACAGTAGAGTAAATTTAAAAAAAAAACTTTTTTGACTGTGAAACATAAGTCTGCTTGTGTAATATAATTGCAGTTGCCTGCCTGCCAGCGTGTGTGCCAGGCCCACTTGCCCAATGCCACCACTCATATCTGATGTAACAGTAGTGTAAATTTAAAAAAACAAAACTTTTTTGACTGTGAAACATCAGTCTGCTAGTGTAATCTAATTGCAGTTGCCTGCCTGCCAGCGTGTGTGCCAGGTCCACTTGCCCAGTGCCACCACTCATATCTAGTGTAACAGTAGTGTAAATTTAAAAAAAAAAAAACTTTTTAGACTGTGAAACATCAGTCTGCTAGTGTAATCTAATTGCAGTTGCCTGCCTGCCAGTGTGTGTGCCATGCCAACTTGCACAGTGCCACCACTCATATCTGGTGTAACAGTAGTGTAAATTTAAAAAAAAAACTTTTTTGACTGTGAAACATCAGTCTGCTTGTGTAATCTAATTGCAGTTGCCTGCCTGCCAGCGTGTGTGCCAGGTCAACTTGCCCAGTGCCACCACTCATATCTGGTGTAACAGTAGTGTAAATTTAAAAAAAAAACTTTTTTGACTGTGAAACATAAGTCTGCTTGTGTAATCTAATTGCAGTTGCCTGCCTGCCAGCGTGTGTGCCAGACCCACTTGCCCAGTGCCACCACTCATATCTGGTGTAACAGTAGTGTAAATTTAAAAAAAAAAACTTTTTTGACTGCGAAACATCAGTCTGCTAGAGTAATCTAATTGCAGTTGCCTGCCTGCCAGCGTGTGTGCCAGACCCACTTTCCCAGTGCCACCACTCATATCTGGTGTAACAGTAGTGTAAATTTAAAAAAAAAAAAAAAAATTTTGACTGTGAAACATCAGTCTGCTTGTGTAATCTAAATGCAGTTGCCTGCCTGCCAGCATGTGTGCCAGGCTCACTTGCCCAGTGCCACCACTCATACCTGGTGTAACAGTAGTGTAAATTTAAAAAAAAAAACTTTTTTGACTGTGAAACATCAGTCTGCTAGTGTAATCTAATTGCAGTTGCCTGCCTGCCTGCCAGCGTGTGTGCCAGGCCCACTTGCCCAGTGCCACCACTCATATCTGGTGTAACAGTAGTGTAAATATTTTAAAAAAAAAACTTTTTTGACTGTGAAACATCAGTCTGCTTTTGTAATCTAATTGCAGTTGCCTGCCTGCCAGCGTGTGTGCCAGGCCCACTTGCCCAGTGCCACAACTCATATCTGGTGTAACAGTAGTGTAAATTAAAAAAAAAAAAAACTTTTTTGACTGTGAAACATCAGTCTGCTAGTGTAATATAATTGCAGTTGCCTGCCTGCCAGTGTGTGTGCCAGGCCCACTTGCCCAGTGCCACCACTCATATCTGGTGTAACAGTAGTGTAAATTTAAAAAAAAAAAAAAACTTTTTGACTGTGAAACATCAGTCTGCTTGTGTAATCTAATTGCAGTTGCCTGCCTGCCAGCATGTGTGCCAGGCCCACTTGCCCAGTGCCACCACTCATACCTGGTGTAACAGTAGTGTAAATTTAAAAAAAAAAACTTTTTTGACTGTGAAACATCAGTCTGCTAGTGTAATCTAATTGCATTTGCCTGCCTGCCGGCGTGTGTGCCAGGCCCACTTGCCCAGTGCCACCACTCATATCTGGTGTAACAGTAGTGTAAATTAAAAAAAAAAACTTTTTTGACTGTGAAACATCAGTCTGCTTGTGTAATCTAATTGCAGTTGCCTGCCTGCCAGCGTGTGTGCCAGGCCCACTTGCCCAGTGCCACCACTCATATCTAGTGTAAGAGTAGTGTAAATTTAAAAAAACAAACTTTTTTGACTGTGAAACATCAGTCTTCTAGTGTAATCTAATTGCAGTTGCCTGCCTGCCAGCGTGTGTGCCAGGTTCAAAGCATATACTGTGCCCACTTGCCCAGTGGCCCCACTCATATCTGGTGTAAACAGTAGTGTAAATTTAAAAAAAAAACTTTTTAGACTGTGAAACATCAGTCTGCTAGTGTAATCTAATTGCAGTTGCCTGCCTGCCAGTGTGTGTGCCAGGCCAACTTGCCCAGTGCCACCACTCATATCTGGTGTAACAATAGTGTAAATTTAAAAAAAAAACTATTTTGACTGTGAAACATCAGTCTTCTAGTGTAATCTAATTGCAGTTGCCTGCCTGCCAGCGTGCGTGCCAGGCTCACAGCGTATACTGTGCCCACTTGCCCAGTGCCACCACTCATATCTGGTGTAAACAGTAGTGTAAATTTAAAAAAAAAACTTTTTAGACTGTGAAACATCAGTCTGCTAGTGTAATCGAATTGCAGTTGCCTGCCTGCCTGCCAGCGTGTGTGCCAGGCCAACTTGCCCAGTGCCACCACTCATATCTGGTGTAACAGTAGTGTAAATTTAAAAAAAAAAACTTTTTTGACTGTGAAACATCAGTCTTCTAGTGTAATCTAATTGCAGTTGCCTGCCTGCCAGCGTCTGTGCCAGGTTCACAGCATATACTGTGCCCACTTTGCAGGTGGTCCCACTCATATCTGGTGTAACAGTAGTGTAAATTTTTAAAAAAAACTTTTTTGACTGTGAAACATCAGTCTGCTTGTGTAATTTAATTGCAGTTGCCTGCCTGCCAGCGTGTGTGCCAGACCCACTTGCCCAGTGCCACCACTCATATCTGGTGTAACAGTAGTGTAAATTAAAAAAAAAAAACTTTTTTGACTGTGAAACATCAGTCTGCTAGAGTAATCTAATTGCAGTTGCCTGCCTGCCAGCGTGTGTGCCAGGCCGACTTGCCCAGTGCCACCACTCATATCTGGTGTAACAGTAGTGTAAATTTAAAAAAAAACTAAAACTTTTTGACTGTGAAACATCAGTCTGCTTGTGTAATCTAATTGCAGTTGCCTGCCTGCCAGCGTGTGTGCCAGGCCCACTTGCCCAGTGCCACCACTCATACCTGGTGTAACAGTAGTGTAAATTTAAAAAAAACTTTTTTGACTGTGAAACATCAGTCTGCTAGTGTAATCTAATTGCAGTTGCCTGCCTGCGGCGTGTGTGCCAGGCCCACTTGCCCAGTGCCACCACTCATATCTGGTGTAACAGTAGTGTAAATTAAAAAAAAAAAACTTTTTTGACTGTGAAACATCAGTCTGCTTGTGTAATCTAATTGCAGTTGCCTGCCTGCCAGCGTGTGTACTAGGCCCACTTGCCCAGTGCCACCACTCATATCTGGTGTAACAGTAGTGTAAATTTAAAAAAAAAAAAACTTTTTTGACTGTGAAACATCAGTCTGCTAGTGTAATCTAATTGCAGTTGCCTGCCTGCCAGTGTGTGTGCCAGGCCCACTTGTCCAGTGCCACAACTCATATCTGGTGTAACAGTAGTGTAAATTAAAAAAAAAAAAACTTTTTTGACTGTGAAACATCAGTCTGCTAGTGTAATATAATTGCAGTTGCCTGCCTGCCAGTGTGTGTGCCAGGCCCACTTGCCCAGTGCCACCACTCATATCTGGTGTAACAGTAGTGTAAATTTAAAAAAAAAAAAAAACTTTTTGACTGTGAAACATCAGTCTGCTTGTGTAATCTAATTGCAGTTGCCTGCCTGCCAGCATGTGTGCCAGGCCCACTTGCCCAGTGCCACCACTCATACCTGGTGTAACAGTAGTGTAAATTTAAAAAAAAAAACTTTTTTGACTGTGAAACATCAGTCTGCTAGTGTAATCTAATTGCATTTGCCTGCCTGCCGGCGTGTGTGCCAGGCCCACTTGCCCAGTGCCACCACTCATATCTGGTGTAACAGTAGTGTAAATTAAAAAAAAAAACTTTTTTGACTGTGAAACATCAGTCTGCTTGTGTAATCTAATTGCAGTTGCCTGCCTGCCAGCGTGTGTGCCAGGCCCACTTGCCCAGTGCCACCACTCATATCTAGTGTAAGAGTAGTGTAAATTTAAAAAAACAAACTTTTTTGACTGTGAAACATCAGTCTTCTAGTGTAATCTAATTGCAGTTGCCTGCCTGCCAGCGTGTGTGCCAGGTTCAAAGCATATACTGTGCCCACTTGCCCAGTGGCCCCACTCATATCTGGTGTAAACAGTAGTGTAAATTTAAAAAAAAAACTTTTTAGACTGTGAAACATCAGTCTGCTAGTGTAATCTAATTGCAGTTGCCTGCCTGCCAGTGTGTGTGCCAGGCCAACTTGCCCAGTGCCACCACTCATATCTGGTGTAACAATAGTGTAAATTTAAAAAAAAAACTATTTTGACTGTGAAACATCAGTCTTCTAGTGTAATCTAATTGCAGTTGCCTGCCTGCCAGCGTGCGTGCCAGGCTCACAGCGTATACTGTGCCCACTTGCCCAGTGCCACCACTCATATCTGGTGTAAACAGTAGTGTAAATTTAAAAAAAAAACTTTTTAGACTGTGAAACATCAGTCTGCTAGTGTAATCGAATTGCAGTTGCCTGCCTGCCTGCCAGCGTGTGTGCCAGGCCAACTTGCCCAGTGCCACCACTCATATCTGGTGTAACAGTAGTGTAAATTTAAAAAAAAAAACTTTTTTGACTGTGAAACATCAGTCTTCTAGTGTAATCTAATTGCAGTTGCCTGCCTGCCAGCGTCTGTGCCAGGTTCACAGCATATACTGTGCCCACTTTGCAGGTGGTCCCACTCATATCTGGTGTAACAGTAGTGTAAATTTTTAAAAAAAACTTTTTTGACTGTGAAACATCAGTCTGCTTGTGTAATTTAATTGCAGTTGCCTGCCTGCCAGCGTGTGTGCCAGACCCACTTGCCCAGTGCCACCACTCATATCTGGTGTAACAGTAGTGTAAATTAAAAAAAAAAAACTTTTTTGACTGTGAAACATCAGTCTGCTAGAGTAATCTAATTGCAGTTGCCTGCCTGCCAGCGTGTGTGCCAGGCCGACTTGCCCAGTGCCACCACTCATATCTGGTGTAACAGTAGTGTAAATTTAAAAAAAAACTAAAACTTTTTGACTGTGAAACATCAGTCTGCTTGTGTAATCTAATTGCAGTTGCCTGCCTGCCAGCGTGTGTGCCAGGCCCACTTGCCCAGTGCCACCACTCATACCTGGTGTAACAGTAGTGTAAATTTAAAAAAAACTTTTTTGACTGTGAAACATCAGTCTGCTAGTGTAATCTAATTGCAGTTGCCTGCCTGCGGCGTGTGTGCCAGGCCCACTTGCCCAGTGCCACCACTCATATCTGGTGTAACAGTAGTGTAAATTAAAAAAAAAAAACTTTTTTGACTGTGAAACATCAGTCTGCTTGTGTAATCTAATTGCAGTTGCCTGCCTGCCAGCGTGTGTACTAGGCCCACTTGCCCAGTGCCACCACTCATATCTGGTGTAACAGTAGTGTAAATTTAAAAAAAAAAAAACTTTTTTGACTGTGAAACATCAGTCTGCTAGTGTAATCTAATTGCAGTTGCCTGCCTGCCAGTGTGTGTGCCAGGCCCACTTGTCCAGTGCCACCACTCATATCTAGTGTTACAGTAGTGTAAATTTAAAAAAAAAAACTTTTTTGACTGTGAAACATCAGTCTGCTAGTGTAATCTAATTGCTGTTGCCTGCCTGCCAGCGTGTGTGCCAGGTTCACAGCATATACTGTGCCCACTTGCCCAGTGGCCCCACTCATATCTGGTGTAACAGTAGTGTAAATTTTAAAAAAACTTTTTAGACTGTGAAACATCAGTCTGCTAGTGTAATCTAATTGCAGTTGCCTGCCTGCCAGCATGTGTGCCAGGCTCACAGAGTATACTGTGCCCATTTGCCCAGTGCCACCACTCATATCTGGTGTAAACAGTAGTGTAAATTTAAAAAAAAAACTTTTTAGACTGTGAAACATCAGTCTGCTAGTGTAATCTAATTGCAGTTGCCTGCCTGCCAGCGTGTGTGCCAGGCCAACTTGCCCAGTGCCACCACTCATATCTGGTGTAACAGTAGTGTGAATTTTAAAAAAAAAACTTTTTTGACTGTGAAACATCAGTCTGCTTGTGTAATCTAATTACAGTTGCCTGCCTGCCAGCATGTGTGCCAAGCTCACAGCATATACTGTGCCCACTTGCCCAGTGCCACCACTCATATCTGGTGTAAACAGTAGTGTAAATTTAAAAAAAAAAACTTTTTAGACTGTGAAACATCAGTCTGCTAGTGTAATCTAATTGCAGTTGCCTGCCTGCCAGCGTGTGTGCCAGGCCAACTTGCCCAGTGCCACCACTCATATCTGGTGTAACAATAGTGTAAATTTTTAAAAAAAACTTTTTTGACTGTGAAACATCACTCTGCTTGTGTAATCTAATTGCAGTTGCCTGCCTGCCAGCGTGTGTGCCAGACCCACTTGCCCAGTGCCACCACTCATACCTGGTGTAACAGTAGTGTAAATTAAAAAAAAAAAAAACTTTTTTGACTGTGAAACATCAGTCTGCTAGAGTAATCTAATTGCAGTTGCCTGCCTGCCAGCGTGTGTGCCAGGCCCACTTGCCCAGTGCCACCACTCATATCTGGTGTAACAGTAGTGTAAATTTAAAAAAAAATAAAACTTTTTGACTGTGAAACATCAGTCTGCTTGTGTAATCTAATTGCAGTTGCCTGCCTGCCAGCGTGTGTGCCAGGCCCACTTGCCCAGTGCCACCACTCATACCTGGTGTAACAGTAGTGTAAATTTAAAAAAAACTTTTTTGACTGTGAAACATCAGTCTGCTAGTGTAATCTAATTGCAGTTGCCTGCCTGCCGGCGTGTGTGCCAGGCCCACTTGCCCAGTGCCACCACTCATATCTGGTGTAACAGTAGTGTAAATTAAAAAAAAAAAACTTTTTTGACTGTGAAACATCAGTCTGCTTGTGTAATCTAATTGCAGTTGCCTGCCTGCCAGCGTGTGTGCCAGGCCCACTTGCCCAGTGCCACCACTCATATCTGGTGTAACAGTAGTGTAAATTTAAAAAAAAAAAACTTTTTTGACTGTGAAACATCAGTCTGCTAGTGTAATCTAATTGCAGTTGCCTGCCTGCCAGTGTGTGTGCCAGGTCCACTTGCCCAGTGCCACCACTCATATCTAGTGTAACAGTAGTGTAAATTTAAAAAAAAAAACTTTTTTGACTGTGAAACATCAGTCTGCTAGTGTAATCTAATTGCAGTTGCCTGCCTGCCAGCGTGTGTGCCAGGCCCACTTGCCCAGTGCCACCACTCATATCTGGTGTAACAGTAGTGTAAATTAAAAAAGTAGTGTAAGTGTACATTTAAAAACAAAAAAAAACTTTTTGGACTGTGAAACATCAGTCTGCTTTTTTGTTTCAGGCTCACAGCTTATACTGGGCCCACTTGCCCAGTGCCACCACTCATATCTTGTTTAATAGTAGTGTAAGTGTACATTTAAAAAAATAAAAACTTTTTGGACTGTGAAACATCAGTCTGCTTTTTTGTGTCAGGCTCACAGCGTATACTGTGCCCACTTGCCCAGTGCCACCACTCATTTCTTGTTTAATAGTAGTGTAAGTGTACATTTAAAAAAAAATGACAGGCAGAGGCAGGCCACCCCGCAGGTGCCGTCGTGGTCGTGGTGCTGTGATTCTCTTTGGCCCTAGAATAATGCCCAGTGTTCAGAGGCCACATCCCATGAACTAGAAAAATTCGGAGGAAATAGTTGACTTTTTAACACAGGACACACAATCTTCTATAGCTTCCGCTCCGAACCTTGAAGCACTATCCTCCTCCAGCTTATCTTCGGGCACCTCTCAAGTTACCACTCGCCCGCCTGCCGCCACCACCAACACTAGCACCACAGCCGCTTCACTTGATGTGTCAGAGGAGTTTTTTACACATCAGTTGGAAGAAATGAGTGATGCGCAATCATCATTGACAGAGGATGTAGATAACAGTGATATGTCTCAGTCAGGCAGCATTACAGACATGGACGTACGGTGTGATGATGATGTTGTACCCGCTGCTGCTTCCTTTGTTGATTTGTCAGATACAAGTGAAGCGGTTGATGATGACGATGCGTCCGTGGATGTCACGTGGGTGCCCGCTAGAAGAGAAGAAGAACAGGGGGAAAGTTCAGATGGGGAGACAGAGAGTACGAGATGAGTTGGAAGCAGGGGGAGGTCGTCGCAAGGAGCTAGTGGCACAGTCAGACAGCATGCATCTGCACCCGGGGTCAGCCAGACAGCACGCCAATCAACGCATGCTGTTGCCACCACCAGAATGCCGTCATCGCAGAGCTCAGCTGTGTGGCATTTTTTTTGTGTGTCTGCCTCTGACAACAGCGATGCCATTTGCAACCTGTGCCAAAAGAAACTGAGTCATGGGAAGTCCAATACCCACCTAGGTACAACTGCTTTGCGAAGGCACATGATCGCACATCACAAACGCCTATGGGATCAACACATGAGTAGAAGCAGCACACAAACTCAAAGCCGCCATCCTCCTCCTGGTCTAGTATCTTCAGCCATGTCAACCACTGCTGTCCTCCTTGCCCCCTCTCAACCATCTGCCACTCTGTCTCTCTTCCGGAGCAGTTCCTGCTCATCTGCCCACTGTCAGGTGTCTGTCAAGGACATGTTTGAGTGTAAGAAGCCAATGTCACAAAGTCACCCCCTTGCCCGGCGTCTGACAGCTGGCTTTTCTGAACTCTTAGCCCGCCAGCTTTTACCATACAAGCTGGTGGAGTCTGAGGCGTTCAAAAAATTTGTAGCTATTGGGACACCGCAGTGGAAGGTACCTGGCCGAAATTTCTTTGCATAAAAGGCAATCCCCAACCTGTACTCGATTGTGTGAAAGGAAGTAATGGCATGTCTGGCACACAGTGTTGGGGCAAGGGTCCATATCACCTACACTGCGAATTGGCTAAACCTGCTGACCGCTGCCAAGCTGCCACGACTTGCAGACAGGCCTGCTGCCACCTCCTCTACTCCTCCTACTCCATCCTCTTCCATAACCTCCTCGGCTGAGTCCTCTTCTGCTGCTGAGTCTTGCTCCACATCAACGGCACCCCCCCAGCTCCCCAGGTACTATTCCACATCCCGGATATGGCAGAGTCATGCCATCTTGGGGTTGACTTGCCTGAAAGCAGAGAGTCACACCGGACCAGCACTCCTGTCCACCCTGAACGCAAAGGTGGATCAGTGGCTGACTCCGCACCAACTGGAGATCGGCAAAGTGGTTTCTGACAACGGAAGTAATTTGGTGGCGGCATTGAAATTGGGCAAGTTGACACATGTGCCGTGCATGGCACATGTGTGTAATCTGATCGTACAACGCTTTGTGCATAAGTACCCAGGATTACAGGATGTCCTGAAGCAGGCCAGGAAGGTGTGTGGCCATTTGAGGCGTTCCTACACGGCCATGGCGCACTTTTCCGATATCCAGCGGTGAAACAACATGCCAGTGATGCGCTTGATTTGCGATAGCCCGACACGTTGGAATTCAACACCCCTAATGTTCGACCGCCTGCTCCAACAAGAAAAAGTCGTTAACAAGTATTTGTATGACCGGGGTGCTAGGACAGCCTCTGTGGAGCTGGGAATTTTTTTGCCACGTTACTGGATGCTCATGCGCAATGCCTGTAGGCTAATGCGTCCTTTTGAGGAGGTGACAAACCTAGTCAGTCGAACCGAAGGCACCATCAGCGACATTATACCATTTGTTTTCTTCCAGAAGCGTGCCCTGCGAAGAGTGCTGTTCAGGCCGTAGATGAGCGTGAAGAGGAAGAAGAAGAGTTGTGGTCACCATCACCACCAGAAAAAGCCTTATCAGCATCGCTTGCTAGATCAGCGGCAACGCTGGAAGAGGATTGTGAGGAAGAGGAGTCAGAGGAGTAATGTGGCTTTGAGGAGGAGGATGAAGACCAACCACAACAGGCATCCCAGGGTGCTCTTTGTCAACTATCTGTTGTACGTGGCTGGGGAGAAGAAGATACCTTCAGTGAGATCACTGAGGACGAGGAACGGGACATGAGTAGCTTGGCATCCAACCTTGTGCAAATGGGGTCTTGCATGCTGTCGTGCCTGTTGAGGGACCCTCATATAAAAAAGCTGAAGGAGAACGACCTGTACTGGGTGTCCACGCTACTAGACCCCCGGTATAAGCATAAAGTGCCTGAAATGTTACCAAATTACCGCAAGTAGGAAAGGATGCAGCAGTTCCAAAATAAATTAAAAAGTATGATTTACACAGCGTATAAGGGTGATGTCACAGTCACTGGAATCTAACAGGGGAAGAGGTGAAAGTCATCCTCCGACTCCCACGACCACGCCGGCAAGGACAGGATGCTTTACAGATGTGTTGTTGATGGAGGACATGCGGAGCTTTTTAACTCCTATGCATCGCCACAGCCCTTCGGGGTCCATGGGGAATGAGGGATGGATCCCGAAGGGACTGACATTGGGTGATACATTCGAGTAAAAAAGGCCTGATGAGATGAGCTGCCTTGGGCTAAAAATGGTCCACATGGTGCTGTATTTTATCTTCGAATGCCGGGTGACTTGCATGACTTATCCGCTACCTACTAGGGTTCAAGCCGCAATGTTTTAGGGCTCTTTCTGCCTGGGAAACAAACATCAATTTTTCTGGCCGCTGCTACAGCAGCGTCTGCAACAATACCTAATTTTTCAGGCATGTGTACATGTCTAATTTTTCTGGCCTCTGGTGCAGCACTGTGGCTTCAAAAACCAAACAAATAAAAAAGGCACATAACAGGGATTAAACTGATAGGAATAGTACTACTTAACACACCACTCCTATCTGGTGGCACATTAGATTGCACGCGCAGTGCCCCAAATTTGAAGTAGGAGGACCGACCAAGCATCTTTTTCCATCTCCCGGTTCCTAAAATCCATGCCATATACACGTCCCCTGGCACAGCAACTGCCTCTGGGAACCTTACCATGAGTCCCAGACCGCACGTCTTGTAATTCTCTGACCAAGCATCTTTTTCCATCTCCCGGTTCCTAAAATCCATGCCATATAAATGTCCCCTGATAGGGGACGTAACAGGGATTAAACTGATAAGAATAGTACTACTTAACACACCACTCATATCTGGTGGCACAGTAGATTGCACGCGCAGTGCCCCAAATTTGAAGTAGGAGGACCGACCAAGCATCTTTTTCCATCTCCCGGTTCCTAAAATCCATGCCATATACACGTCCCCTGGCGCAGGAACTGCCTCTGGGAACCTTACCATGGGTCCCAGACCGCACATCTTGTAATTCTCTGTCTGGGAAATTATCTATCAAATCTATCTATTTATCTATCAAATCTATCTATCTATCTATCTATCTATCGTATCTATCAAAATCTATCTATTGCATCTATTGATCTATCTATCTAATCTGTGTATCTATCTATCTATCAAATCTATCTATCTCGTGGCCGGACTGTTATCTCACATCCACTTGTGTTTCGTCCAAATGTCCGTCGGCCAAATGTCCGTCTGCCAAATGTCTGTCAGCTAAAAGTCCGGCCACGATTGCACGCGCAGTGCCCCAATTTTGAAGTAGGAGGACCTACCAAGCATCTTTTTCCATCTCCCGGTTCCCAAAATCCATGCCATATACACGTTCCCTGATAGGGGACGGAAGAGGGATTAAACTGATAGGAATATTACTACTTAACACACCTTATAATAATGCAGATAGAGGCAACGCAGAGAGAGGAGTCTGAAGAAGAGGAGTCAGAGGAGGAAGGTGGCTTTGAGGAGGTGGAAGACCAAACACAGCAAGCGTCCCAGGGGGCTTGTTGTCACCTTTCGGGGACCCTTGGTGTTGTACGTGGCTGGGTGGAGGAAGAGACCTTCAATTACATCAGTGAGGACAAGGAAAGGGACATGGCTAGCTTGGTATCCAACCTTGTGCAAATGGGGAGGTTGCGGTTGTGCAAATGGACTGTTTACGGTTGTTTGCGGTGCGTTAAACGGGGAGTTTGGTCTGCCACTGTGAAGCGGGCGTAACCCTTACACTACCTGATCGATACAAAATCATACCTGATGTTTTAAAGCACGTTATTCCAAACAATCTAGGAATGTTAGGTGATTTATGCCCTTTATGGATTAAAACCAGACTCTGCATCAACTATGTAATTTTACGTGGGAGTTTTGCCATGGATCCCCCTCTGCCACAGTCCAGGTGTTAGTACCCTTCAAACAACTTTTCCATCACTATTGTGGCCAGAAAGAGTCCCTGTGGGTTTTAAAATTCACCTGCCTATTGAAGTCAATGGCGGTTCGCCCGGTTTGCCCGTTCGCAAACTTTTGCGGACGTTTGCGTTCGCGAATGGAAAATTTTAAGTTCGCGACATCACTAGTCACAATGTCCAATTTATGGATACGTTTAATTGTTAATACTTTTGGTTGGCAGATTTGTATTAATATGGTTTACACATACATGTTATCTATATTTCTTATTTTTGGGGGTATTGGACCCCAATATTACCATGTTGTCACAATTTTTAGAGAAACCCTTAGTTAAGGGGATTTAGAATATTTATCTTGAGTATTATTTTAGCTTTTGTTGTTTATATAATATATATATGCAAACTGAAGCCTAGATTTGGAGTTTGGTTTTAGCCGTGAAAACCAGCGTTAGAGGCTCCTAACGCTGGCTTTAGGCTACCTCCGGTATTTGGAGTCACTCAAAATAGGGTCTAACGCTCACTTTTCAGCCGTGACTTTTCCATACCGCAGATCCCCTTACGTCAATTGCGTATCCTATCTTTTCAATGGGATCTTTCTAACTCCGGTATTTAGAGTCGTGTCTGAAGTGAGCGTTAGACATCTAACGACAAAACTCCAGCCGCAGGAAAAAAGTCAGTAGTTAAGAGCTTTCTGGGCTAACGCCGGTTTATAAAGCTCTTAACTACTGTACTCTAAAGTACACTAACACCCATAAATTACCTATGTACCCCTAAACCGAGGTCCCCCCACATCGCCGACACTCTATTAAATTTTTTTAAACCCCTAATCTGCCGACCGCCACCTACGTTATACTTATGTACCCCTAATCTGCCCCCCACAACGTCGCCGCCAGCTACCTACACTTATTAACCCCTAATCTGCCGACCGCAAAGCGCCGCCACCTACGTTATCCTTATGTACCCCTAATCTGCTGCCCCTAACACCGCCGACCCCAATATTATATTTATTAACCCCTAATCTGCCCCCCTCAACGTCGCCTCCACCTGCCTACACTTATTAACCCCTAATCTGCCGAGCGGACCGCACCACTACTATAATAAAGTTATTAACCCCTAATCCGCATCACTAACCCTATAATAAATAGTATTAACCCCTAATCTGCCCTCCCTAACATCGCCGACACCTAACTTCAATTATTAACCCCTAATCTGCCGACTGGAGCTCACCGCTATTCTAATAAATGTATTAACCCCTAAAGCTAAGTCTAATCCTAACACTAACACCCCCCTAAATTAAATATAATTTACATCTAACAAAATTAATTATCTCTTATTAAATAAATTATTCCTATTTAAAGCTAAATACTTACCTGTAAAATAAATCCTAATATAGCTACAATATAAATTATAATTATATTATAGCTATTTTAGGATTAATATTTATTTTACAGGCAACTTTGTAATTATTTTAACCATGTACAATAGCTATTAAATAGTTAAGAACTATTTAATAGTTACCTAGTTAAAATAATTACAAAATTACCTGTAAAATAAATCCTAACCTAAGTTACAATTAAACCTAACACTATACTATCATTAAATTAATTAAATAAAATACCTACAATTACCTACAATTAAACCTAACACTACACTATCAATAAATAAATTAAATACAATTCCTACAAATAACTACAATGAAATAAACTAACTAAAGTACAAAAAATAAAAAAGAACTAAGTTACAAAAAATAAAAAAATATTTACAAACATAAGAAAAATATTACAACAATTTTAAACTAATTACACCTACTCTAAGCCCCCTAATAAAATAACAAAGACCCCCAAAATAAAAAATGCCCTACCCTATTCTAAATTACTAAAGTTCAAAGCTCTTTTACCTTACCAGCCCTGAACAGGGCCCTTTGCGGGGCATGCCCCAAGAAGTTCAGCTCTTTTGCCTGTAAAAAAAACATACAATACCCCCCCCCAACATTACAACCCACCACCCACATACCCCTAATCTAACCCAAACCCCCCTTAAATAAACCTAACACTAAGCCGCTGAAGATCATCCTACCTTGTCTTCACCTCACCAGGTATCACCAATCCGTCCTGGCTCCAAAATCTTCATCCAACCCAAGCGGGGGCTGGCTATCCATCATCCGGTGGCTGAAGAGGTCCAGAAGAGGCTCCAAAGTCTTCATCCTATCCGGGAAGAAGAGTAGATCTGGACCGGCAACCATCATCTTCCAAGCGGCATCTTCTATCTTCATCCGATGAGGACCGGCTCCATCCTGAAGACCTCCGACGCGGACCCATCTTCATCCGGCGACGTCCAACTGAAGAATGAAGGTTCCTTTAAGGGACGTCATCCAAGATGGCATCCCTCGAATTCCGATTGGCTGATAGGATTCTATCAGCCAATCGGAATTAAGGTAGGAATATTCTGATTGGCTGATGGAATCAACCAAACAGAATCAAGTTCAATCCGATTGGCTGATCCAATCAGCCAATCAGATTGAGCTTGCATTCTATTGGCTGATCGGAACAGCCAATAGAATGCGAGCTCAATCTGATTGGCTGATTGGATCAGCCAATCGGATTGAACTTGATTCTGATTGGCTGATTCCATCAGCCAATCAGAATATTCCTACCTTAATTCCGATTGGCTGATAGAATCCTATCAACCAATCGGAATTTGAGGGACGCCATCTTGGATGACGTCCCTTAAAGGAACCGTCATTCGGCTAGTAGGCGTCGGGAGAAGAGGATGTTCCGCGTCGGATGGAAGATGATGGCTCCCGAAGAAAGAAGATTGAAGATGCCGTTGATAGAAGACTTCATCCGGATCATGGACCTCTTCAGCTCCCGCTTGGATGAAGACTTCATCCGGATCATGGACCTCTTCAGCTCCCGCTTGGATGAAGACTTCAGCCGGATCATGGACCTCTTCAGCCCCCCGCTTGGGCTTGGATCAGGACATCGGAGGAGCTCTTCAGGACGGATCGGTGAACCTGGTATGGTGAAGATAAGGTAGGAAGATCTTCAGGGGCTTAGTGTTAGGTTTATTTAAGGGGGGTTTGGGTTAGATTAGGGGTATGTGGGTGGTGGGTTGTAATGTTGGGGGGGGTATTGTATGTTTTTTTTTACAGGCAAAAGAGCTGAATTCTTTGGGGCATGCCCCGCAAAGGGCCCTGTTCAGGGCTGGTAAGGTAAAAGAGCTTTGAACTTTAGTAATTTAGAATAGGGTAGGGCATTTTTTTTATTTTGGGGGGCTTTGTTATTTTATTAGGGGGCTTAGAGTAGGTGTAATTAGTTTAAAATTGTTGTAATATTTTTCTTATGTTTGTAAATATTTTTTTATTTTTTGTAACTTAGTTCTTTTTTATTTTTTGTACTTTAGCTAGTTTATTTAATTGTATTTATTTGTAGGAATTGTATTTAATTAATTTATTGATAGTGTAGTGTTAGGTTAATTGTAGGTAATTGTAGGTAGTTTATTTAATTAATTTATTGATAGTGTAGTGTTAGGTTTAATTGTGACTTAGGTTAGGATTTATTTTACAGGTAATTTTGTAATTATTTTAACTATTTGAGCTATTAACTAGTTCTTAACTATTTAATAGCTATTGTACCTGGTTAAAATAAATACAAAGTTACCTGTAAAATAAATATAAATCCTAAAATAGCTATAATATAATTATAATTTATATTGTAGCTATATTAGGATTTATTTTACAGGTAAGTATTTAGCTTTAAATAGGAATAATTTATTTAATAAGAGTTAATTAATTTTGTTAGATTTAAATTATATTTAACTTAGGGGGGTGTTAGTGTTAGGGTTAGACTTAGCTTTAGGGGTTAATACATTTATTAGAATAGCGGTGAGCTCCAGTCGGCAGATTAGGGGTTAATGTTTGAAGTTAGGTGTCGGCGATGTTAGGGAGGGCAGATTAGGGGTTAATACTATTTATTATAGGGTTAGTGAGGCGGATTAGGGGTTAATAACTTTATTATAGTAGCGCTCAGGTCCGGTCGGCAGATTAGGGGTTAATAAGTATAGGCAGGTGGAGGCGACGTTGTGGGGGGCAGATTAGGGGTTAATAAATATAATATAGGGGTCGGCGGTGTTAGGGGCAGCAGATTAGGGGTACATAAGGATAACGTAGTTGGCGGCGCTTTGCGGTAGGCAGATTAGGGGTTAATAAGTGTAGGTAGCTGGCGGCGACGTTGTGGGGGGCAGATTAGGGGTTAATAAATATAATATAGGGGTCGGCGGTGTTAGGGGCAGCAGATTAGGGGTACATAAGGATAATGTAAGTAGCAGCGGTTTACGGAGCGGCAGATTAGGGGTTAAAAATAAAATGCAGGTGTCAGCGATAGCGGGGGCGGCAGATTAGGGGTTAATAAGTGTAAGGTTAGGGGTGTTTAGACTCGGGGTACATGTTAGGGTGTTAGGTGCAGACTTAGGAGGTGTTTCCGCATAGCAAACAATGGGGCTGCGTTAAGAGCTGAGCGCGGCTTTTTTGCAGGTGTTAGGTTTTTTTTCAGCTCAAACAGCCCCATTGTTTTCTATGGGGGAATCGTGCACGAGCACGTTTTTGAGGCTGGCCGCTTGTGTAAGCAACTCTGGTATCGAGAGTTGAAGCTGCGTTAAAAATGCTCTACGCTCCTTTTTTGGAGCCTAACGCAGCCTTTATGTGGACTCTCAATACCAGAGTTATTTTTATGGTGTGGCCAGAAAAAAGCCGGCGTTAGATTTTCGGGTCGTTACCGACAAAACTCCAAATCTAGCCGTTAGGGTTGGATTACACATAGTTATGTTTTCACATACTCTCACAGATCTACTATATATGTATTGCTTACACTAGCTCATATTGTAGCTTATTATTCTATATATCATTCGACATTGAGTTAGGCCAATTGTATTAAAAACATTTTTTAATCATTCTTTATGCATTACCTATAGATACGATTTTTCACTTTAAGTCCACTACACTCATTTTGGAATATAGTTTAAATATGTATATTTTTTTTATTTAAATATATTTTTTTTTATTGAGGGTATAACAACTTACATAAACTACAGTTTGCTCAATTGTACACAAGAGGCATATTAGGTGATAAAACAAATAGCATACATATTCTGATACATAAAGTCTTATCGAAGAGTAAATCCCATATTATAACCTTTTCATATCATTAATAAGTGAAATACAGGTCACATAAAAGAAGGTTGGGGAGCAAACCTAAAAAACACCCTCTTTTTCCTCATACATAGCTGAGGCCACTTTAGGACCCCAATAAATATAAATGACTAATCAGAGGATGTTTGGGCAGTGTAGGCCCCTTTTAGGCCCACACTCAGCATTCTCCTTCACATGCCTTCCAGGGCCATGGGTAGGCCTGGAAACCTAAAACTAAGATTGAAGGAGGTCATAGAAAAAAACATGTCAGCATTAGATATATAAACAATCACCACTGTGTCATAAAACAGAAGTGCAAGAGTTATTTCCCACATAAGTCTGAATCACAATATGTATAGAAATAAAACTGTTCAGAGTATTATGATTAACACAGGCTCAGTGTTATTAAAAAATAAAAAATAATAGGGAGGACATAGGCCCAAAGATTAATGAACTAGCTTGGTATAGAGGATAATAAGGATGCTATGTCTCTGGAATCATCTGAGGGCAATTAATTAAATATATCAACCTGGATGGTAGTCACTATTAGAGTTGCTATAGCTAGCGGTCAATAATTTAATCTGAGATTATAAACCTGGTAAAGCTGGCAAAAGCTTACAGCTAAGGAGTAAGTATGTCACTCACAGCATTTATATCCAGTAAGTTACCAACTTAATCACCTATACCACCCAGGCCCATCAATAGGATCCATTTCCCAGAGGTACATGTGAAGCAAATATATTGACAACGCCCATAATCCCTGAACCCCAAACATCATAACACAAATTCAAACCCATACATTAGAACTACGTAGAGCTACCAGTTATATCTAACTCATAGGGGTAAACAAGTTGCAGATAGTAAGACACATAAAAAACAGTCATGCTGAACTATTCAGTATTGAGATCTGGAGAGTCTATTTAACACTCACATAGGTACAAGCGAAGTCAAAGGCTCCACGAACAGGGAAGAGACTGCGGAACTCTGCCAAAGATAGTAAGGAGGATAAGCTAATTATCCCTTACCACACCATGAAAAAAAAGGGGGGGGGGGGGGAGGGAAAGGGGAGGGGGGGGAAGAGGGGGGAGAGGGAAGGAGAGAGGGGAGAGGAAGGAGAGGGGGAGAGATGGGGGATGGGAGATGGGGGAGGGGGGATGGGGGGGATGGGGGGATGGGGGGGGGAGATGGGGGGGAGGCGGAAGCCAGAAATTCTCAAAGTACACACAGCAAAGACTCCAAGAATGTTTGGCTTATTATCTAATATTATCTATCTATTAATACAATATAATTGACTAAATTAACTCACTAACAGGGTATAAAGGGGTTACCATACATTTAGAAATTGCCAAAGCCAAGCATGGAAAAGATCAAACACTCAAATAATACTACTCAGCACTGATCCACACTTTAGTCAATAAAGATGCATTTACACTACCCCACATATGTGCGTTTTATCCTGTACCTCAAAATATAATGGAAAAGCGAACGAGAATAAAAGACCATACAACATGCTAGAGAAACTACATGCATGGTCATCCCCACCCCTCCCAAGGGGCACACACGTTTAGTATGAATCCTTAAAGACTTTCACTGCTGGGTGAGCACTAATATAACCCAGGCACACGTGGGACAGGTACAGCATTGGATTTGTGTGCTGTGAGGAGTGTAACAGAGGGAGTTCTCAACATGTGTGGCAGTCTTGGTGGGTATTATACATCCAAAATCGCCTCAGTTCATGCGGTCACTTTATCCAATACCTTTTCTGATTGACCGTATCAGTCTAAGCGTTGTCAGTGAAACTAAGTGTTGCTGACATGCAAAGTATCTTGCAGCATGGAGATCAAAGGTTATAGAGAGGCCCATTTGCATTATCAGAAGGCCACTTCTCTTCAAGTTCATAGTAATTTGCCCTGTGAGTAGCTGAAGGCATAATTTATCTTCTGTCTCCCAAGTCCCTGGGATGCCTCGATCCCCATACCAGAGATTGTGAGCTGTCTCTTCCTTAGAAGGTCCGCAAATATATGGTGCTGCACTGTACAAATCAGTAATGTTGCTGCTCCACAACCCCATAAGTACAGTTGAGGGCTGCACAGAGATATCCTAGGGCTGGATTGTAACAGCTTGCTTATCACTACCCTGTACACAAGGGGCTGCAGATATAGCCATCTCTAGTTTATCAATAACCAGCTCTGCGTGTGTTTCTGCCATGAGAGACAGGAGACAATCAAATCTTCTACACATCCTGCCCTCAAACTCTTCCATCCAGACTTGCAGCGCCGCGTAGATATCCGCCATACTCTCCATAGTAAATTCTAAAATGGCGCTCTTTACGTTCCTGCCGTATCAGGCTTTGAGATCACCGCCTTCAGTCTCCCACCGTCTTCAGACCCCACGGCAGACCATTCAGGGTATTCTAATGTGTAGAGGTATCCTCCCGAGAGGGGCCTTCCTGTTCAGTAAGTGCCGGGTTTCCAGAAGCCGCAGAAGGGCTTGTTGCAGCTGGTCTGTCCATCTCGATCTGCAGGCCCCTCACTGATAGAACAGTGAAAGCAACCAGCTTCTAAATTTTTTAGGCTCGAAAAGTGCACAGATGTGTGCTCTTATATCTGTCAGGATACAAGAAAAAAGCTGCAGCACAATACTGTAGGCATAAATATTGATTTTAAATGTTTTTGCGATCAACTATGGCAGGAGCTATGTTAAAAACGTCTTCTCTCTACTGTAGCTGGCTCCGCCCCCTTAAATATATATTTTAAGAATAGGTTTAAAGTCTCAAAACCCTCCCCTTGGTTTTAGTCTACACATTAGTTTGTATTAGTCATTTAATCTCCAATTGGCATTAGTAGGCTACTAATGAGTATATAGTATATATATATATATATATATATATATATATATATATATAAATATAGGAGCTTGTCTTTAATTAGTCTATAGCCTCCTTTGCACATATTAACCTGCAGGTATATTTTCCTTTTTCTCACAAATATCGGGCAAATAGATAGCCTGTCATTAGCCTGTGAACTTTGAATACTGATAGGCATTCCGAGAATAATGCAGTGGGGGGGGGGGGTGACGGCACCTTGACCGGTGGCGAGCCTGCTGCCATCTGCATCCAGCCTCTTCTTGTATAGAGACTTGTTACTGGATAACTGATCACACACCCTCTCCACTTCGGAATCGTAAGTGGTGTGTGAGAGGTAGGATGGCATTGCGCTCGCCATCGGATATAACAAATTTGTATTACATATGCTGTGCTGATTATTTTTGTCAATGGGCTTCCAGCACGAGTACACCGACCTTGTATGCTATTTATGAAGGGATTATTTGTGTGCAACATGTGAACGGATCATACCTCATTAAGATTGACATCTCTTTCGCTTTGTTTGTAAAGATAAAGTTTCTATTCACATCTGTTGTTTTGCATGTGGGGGCGCATATTTGGATCAGTTTATCAAACTGCATAAAGCAGGATATACATATACAAGCACCATAATTGTCTATCTAGGGGTGGTGAGTAAGAGTCACTTAGATAGGATTAACTATTATATAGGAAACAATTGTCTCATATGTTTGTATCTGATGTATTATACATTGTATGTATTTATTATTTATTTTGTGTAAAGCTAAAGTTTATGAATAGAAATCAGCTAGATTAATTTTCCGATATGCACAATTGATTGGGGACATTTTTTGACATGTGTACATTATAATTGTGTATGCAATATATTACACATTGTTCATAAGGTTATTTTTAGGATAAAGGCTGTGTACTAGATATTACCATGACAACAAAACCAAAAAGAGGTTTAGCTACACAGATGGCTTAAATGATCTAATTAACTAATTAGATGAGTTCACACCCTATAAGTAGCAAGTGTATTTTTATTATTTTATGTATTAGCCTGAGGAAACAGCCACATAATGGCCGAGAAACGCGTCGCTTTTAATAAAGTATTTTTTATTTTAACCTATATACTTGCTGGTGTTATTTGGACACCATCATCTTGAATCCTGTTTTTTGGAGTGTTTCTTGTTGGATAAGCTTGCAGTCAGCTGGGCGGCTGAGAAATCCCAGTCTGGCTATATTGCACCTGGAGGTGATTTTCGTTTTGTAAATGTGTTTTTGTCTACCTTACAAATTTACCTTGCCATGCAGTACTAGGCTACGGTGGTGTATTCTATTTTTCTAGAACAAGATTTGGAGTAGATATTCGTGGATCCCCCTGGCTTGGATTGGAGTTGGGTCATTTTTCAGTGAGCTGGACTACTGCTAAAGTTCCAGCCTGTCCCACTAGCACCATTGGGCACATCTCGTCTGTGAGTACCTGTCTTTCACAATATTGATTGTCCCTGTGTTGGTAGTACTAGGCCATTGTGGCGCCATTGTGTTCTCTCTTAAACAAATACAAAGGGCTAGATTATAAGGGGAGCACTAATTTATTGCAAATTCTGCCATTTTCGGGCACGCAATAAATAACCAGATCTTTGGTTAATTTTCTAAAACGGGCCAAAATGTCCCCAAAATAAATAAGTTTTTTATGAAAAAAAATAGCACAAAGCAGTTTTTATGGGTTAAAAGTGGCAGGTGTGATGTGTAAGAAAAAAAAACGGAAAAAAAACGCACTGAAACGTGCCTTTACATTGCGGTCTATGGTAACTGTGCTTGTATTAAAGGGACACTGAACCCAAATTTTTTCTTTCATGATTCAGATAGAGCATGCAATTTTAAGCAACTTTCTAATTTACTCCTATCAAATTTTCTTTGTTTTCTTGCTATCTTTGTTTGAAAAAGAAGGCATCTAAGCTAAGGAGCCAGCCAATTTTTGGTTCAGGCCTCTGGACAGCACTTGTTTATTGGTGGGTGAATTTATCTACCAATCAGCAAGAACAACCAAGGTTGTTCATCAAAAATGGGCCAGCATCTAAACTTACATTCTTGCCTTTCAAATAAAGATACCAAGAGAATGAAGAAAATTTGATAATAGGAGTAAATTAGAAAGTTGCTTAAAATAGCATGCTCTATCTGAATCATGACAGAATTTTTTTTGGTTCAATGTCCCTTTAATATGTGTATATACAAATATTACCACACAAATATACATCTATATATTCATATACATACAGTATATATTTAAATTTTCTGTCCATTGATGCACGACTTATCTCCTTCCCATAGGTATGTATGACGGCATCAGAACGAGGCTCCCATTGGAGCCTATGGAAGTGCACTCTTGTGAACGCAATGCTTCCGTGCAATGTGAAAGCGAGATCGCGTTCGCATTGCACCTAACTCGTAACTTGCGTGCACTGGTATTACTCAATTGAGCACTATTATCGCTTTCGCTGAAGCAATATTTTGCGCTCATCTTGTAATCTGGCATAAGAAAGCCATTTATCTTGAATGAAGAATAATGCACATTTTGGAAACAAGATTATAGTTTTGAAAGCTTGTTTTGCTTGCAGATAGTTCAAGCAATCACTAAATTATACGAGTATAAAATTACTTGAATGACCCTTTTTATTTATTTTGCAGAAAAATAAAAATGCAAGCAAATTCAATTTAAAAACTTGATTAAACTAGTTTTTTTTATATATCTTGGATTTTACCAGGGTGTGCAATTTGATTCTTTTATCAAGATGTCAAAAAATTGTCATGCAACTTTAGTCAAAGTTTCAAAAGTGATTCAAATATTTTCTCCAGTCAATAGGATACCATTGAACTCTTTTTTCAAGGGATCTTTTAAGGGGTGTACATTTTGCTAACAGTTTCAAATGCTTTCATTTTTTTTTTAATATGCAAATCTTTTTCAATGCAGTGCTTAATTTCTGATACACATTATGCATTTTTAAAGAGTTATTTAGAAAATGGATATGAAAGTAAACCATGTTACATTAATAAGGTCACGATATATAACGTTTGGCTTTTCTTTCATACAGGTGGGGAGAGTCCACAATCCAATACTCCTAGGAATTAATGTTCCTACCACAAGGAGGAGGCAAAGATTCCCAAACCCCAAGAGCTCCATAAAACCTCTCCTACCTCACAGGTACCTCAGACTTGTCTTTGCCTCCGCTGGAGGAAGGTAAAGAATGAAGATGTGCATATGACTCTTCAGTGAGAGAGGTTTTCAGTCTATGTTGAGGTACATTTTCCCTTCAGACAGTGTTTGTCAGAGGGATGTATACGGGTTATGGTTAGTGGCTTCTTTTTTTATCTCATGGAAAAAATTGTCACAGACCTTTCATAAACGTTCTTTTGCCTCATTCTATGGATCTACAATATACTTTTATTCCATAACCTCTGCTGATATGTTTCTATACTGGTTTGGCTTATTACTGGTTTACTAGTAGATGAGTGTTTGTTGGTATCATATTTTTATCTATATGACACTCTATAGCCTTATGTGGGCATATATAGTTATATATTCATTTATAAGGGACATAATCTATATATTTTTCCCTTTTGTAAGATTTTTTTGCACACACTGGAGCTTTAGCTTCCCCCCCCCACTTAGGCTTTCAGGTTAACGCATGTCAGGTTAGTGCACATATGCCCTCTGGTACTCGCACTTTGGGTTTGGCGAGCTAATCTCTATTATAACAGTTACGTTTTCTCTTCCTATTCAGCTGAGCGTTATCCAGGCTTCAGATGTGGAGTTTACTTGCCCCCTATTATTTTCAGTTCGGGTTAGCATGCTTTGGGTTTCTAGGTTTTATATAGCTTCTTTTGGAGGAGGTAAGTTTTCCTTTCCCCAATAGCTTTTGTAAGGGGGATATAATTTATGCCATTGGTTCTGATTTGGATTACATAATTTCTACTGTTACTGGAGTTAAAGGGGCTTTTCTTCCTCCAGACAAGAAGTCTAAGTGAAAATGTAAATCTTCCAATCATTTTTATTCCTTTCACCAGAACAAGGAACAGAAAGTTGATTACTTTCAGAAACAAAGCACCTCTGGCCCAGTCTGGAGGCCTAGTGTTAATTAGAACAGGTCCAAGCAAAATCCACCCCTATTTCCAAGGCTGCATGAAGGTCCCCCCCCCCCAATCCAGTGGCTCTGGTAGGGGGCAGGTTATGACTTTTTCAGGAGGCTTAGTTTCAGTCTACTACAGATCCCTGGGTTTTCTATGGTTATCGGATAGGATTCAGAACAAAGCCACCCAGAGGAAGGTTTTTTCTATCCAATGTTCCAAGAAATCCCAAGTCTTTTTTCAGTCTGTTCCAAGCCTTTGTTCAGTCTGTTTCAGGAAACTATGGGAGTGATTGTTACAGTTCCTTTGCAGGAATAAGGTATGGGGTTTTATTCAAATCTCTTCATTGTTCCAAAGTAGGAAGGCACTTTCAGATTAGTTCTATATCTAAAAGCTATGAACTATTTTGTCAGAATTCCTACTTTCAAAATTGAAACTATTCTGACTATTATGCCTATGTTCAGCAAGGTCAGTTTATGTCAACAATAGATTTAAAGGATGCTTATCTTCATGTTCCAATCCACATGAAATATTCCCAGTTTCTGAGGTTTTCCTTTCTAGACAACATTTTTATTTTGTTGCTCTTCCATTTGGTCTGGCTACTGCTCCAATGATTTTCACAAAGGTTCTTGGTGCATTATTGTCTGTAATCAGTTCTCAAGGTAATGCAGTGTTTCCTTACCTGGACAATATCTTGGTTCAAACTCCATCTTTTCATTTAGCAGAAAGTCACACCAACAAACTGTTTCTTTAACAACATGGTTGCAAGATTAATTTTCCAAAGAGTTTTTTGGTGCCTCAGACAAGGATTACTTTTCTGGGGTTTCAAATAGATTCAGTCTCCATGAATCTTTGTCTAACAGATCAGAGAAGGCAAAAATTGGTGTCAGCCTGTCTAAACCTTCATGCGACCTCTTCAACTTTGTTTGCTTTGTCATTGGTGCAGGGATCATACTCAGCTATATCTAAGGCTTTTTCTGGATCACAGTACAAGTCAGTCTCTGACTTGGTGGCTGAATCCTCAGTTCATTATTCAGGGGGCTTCTTTTGCTCATCTTACCTGGACTGTAATCAATACAGATGCAATTTTTTTATGCCGGGGAGCTGTTGTGGGGTCTCTGAGAGCACAAGGGGTTTGTGTCCCTCAGGAAGCAAGGTTGCCAATGAATGATCTAAAATCCTGTGCTATTTTCAGGGCTCTTTAGACTGGGTCTCTGTTGAAGAGGGAGTCTCATCTTCGCTTTCAATATGACAATGTCACAGCAGTGGCATATGTCAATCATCAGGGGGGAACTCATAGTTCCCTAACCATGAAGGAAGTGTTTCAAATTATCTCATGGGCAGAAGTCAGTTCCTGTCTAGTCTCTGCAGGTCATATTCCAGGAGTGAACAACTGGGAAGCAAAATTTCTCAGACGTCAGTCTCTGAATCCAGGGGAATGGTCTTTTCACCAGGATGTGTTCAATCAGATTGTTGATCTTTGGGGTCTCCCAGAGATAGATGTGAATGCTGCTCGTTTGAACAACAAAACTTCTCAGGTACTTTACATGGTCCGGAGACCCTCTGGCAGAATTTGTGGATGCTCTAGCAGCTCGTTGGTCATTTCAGCTTGCTTATCTGTTTCCTCCTCTGGTACTTCATCCCAGAGAAATTTCTAAGATAGGGCTAGAGAAATCATCAGTAATCTTAATTGCTTCACCTTTGCTTCACAGGATTTCGTATGCAGATTTGTTTCAGATGTCCAGTGGCCCTACTTAGCCACTTCCTCTTAAGCAGATTTCTGCACTTTCAGTTTTGTTTCATAGGAAGATTGCTAATATTTTATATGTAAAATGTTATTTTGTTTAACATTGGTTTTGTTCGGTCTTTGGCTTGAATTAGGCCTGTGATCAAGCAAATTTCACCTCCCTGGAGCCCTAACTTGGTGTTGGTTGAAGATTTTGCAGGCATAAACTTCTTTCTTGAAAGGTTTAGTTCATTTGGCTATCTCCTCTGCTAGAAGAGGTTTTTTTAATTGTCTGCTCTTTCTTGTGACCTTTCTTATCTTATCTTTCATCAGTATCAAGCAGTCTTAAGGACTAAGTCAGATTTCTTGCCTAAAGTTGTGTCTTCAGACAATATCAGTTGGGAAATTGTCATTTCTTTATGTCCCATTCCCAGGAATGCTTCAGAGATGGCTACATTTAGCCACCAATCAACAAACGCAACCCAGGTGCTGAACTAAAAATGGGCCGGCTCCTTAGCTTAAATTCTTGCTTTTCAAATAAAGATAGCAAGAGAACAAAGAACAATTGATAATAGGAGTGTGTTAGAAAGTTAATTTAAATTGCATGCTCTATCTGAATCATGAAAGAAAAAAATTTGGGTTTAGTATCCCTTTAACCCCTTAACGACCGAGGACGTGCAGGGTACGTCCTCAAAAAAAAGGCAGTTAACGCCTGAGGACGTACCCTGCACGTCCTCGGTGTGGAAAGCAGCTGGAAGCGATCCTGCTCGCTTCCAGCTGCTTTCCGGTTATTGCAGTGATGCCTCGATATGGAGGCATCCTGCAATAACCTTAAATGGCCATCCGGTGCAGAGAGAGCCACTCTGTGGCCCTCTCTGCACCGGACATCGATGGCCGGTATCGTTGGTGGGTGGGAGCGGACTTGGGAGGCAGGTGGGCGGCCATCGATGCGCCGTGTAATGTGCAGGGGGGCGGGATCGGGGGCGGGAGCGACGGGGGCGCGCATGTGAGCGCGCGCGTGCACGGGGGGCGGCGGGCGGGCGCGTGCACGGGGCGGGAGCGGGAGGGAACCGCTGCACTACAGAAAAGAAAAATCTGAAATAGCTAGCATAAATAATAAAATAATAATTTTTCTAAGTAATCTGCAACTGGTGGGAGGTTGGGGGGGGGGGGGACAGCTACACTACAGAAAAGGGGATTTAAAAAAAAAAAAGATTTCTTTTTTTACTAAACTGGGTACTGGCAGACAGCTGCCAGTACCCAAGATGGCGCCAGCTAAGGCAGAGGGGGAGGGTTAGAGAGCTGTTTGGTGTGGGATCAGTGAGGTTGGGGGCTAAGGGGGATACTACAAAGCAGCATATGTAAATATGCTAAAAAAAAAACTAAAAAACCCCACAAATATAGCTTTTAATTTAGTACTGGCAGAGTTTCTGCCAGTACTTAAGATGGCGGGGACAATTGTG
Source organism: Bombina bombina (assembly GCF_027579735.1). Classification (NCBI taxonomy): domain Eukaryota; kingdom Metazoa; phylum Chordata; class Amphibia; order Anura; family Bombinatoridae; genus Bombina; species Bombina bombina. Next base: position 973,280,493 of record NC_069504.1, read on the forward strand.
AGGTGGGGGAGGGAAGAGAGCTGTTTGGGAGGGATCAGGGGTCTGATGTTTCAGGTGGGAGGCTGAGCTCTACACTAAAGCTAAAATTAACCCTGCAAGCTCCCTACAAGCTACATAATTAACCCCTTCACTGCTAGCCATAATACACGTGTGATGCGCATCGGCATTTAGTGGCCTTCTAATTAACAAAAAGCAACGCCAAAGCCATATATGTCTGCTATTTCTGAACAAAGGGGATCCCAGAGAAGCATTTACAACCATTTGTGCCATAATTGCACAAGCTGTTTGTAAATGATTTCAGTGAGAAACCTAAAATTGTGAAAAATTTCACGTTTTTTTTAATTTGATCGCATCTGGCGGTGAAATGGTGGCATGAAATATACCAAAATGGGCCTAGATCAATACTTTGGGTTGTCTACTAGACTACACTAAAGCAAAAATTAACCCTAGAAGCTCCCTACATGCTCCCTAATTAACCCCTTCACTGCGGGGCATAATACACGTGTGGTGCGCAGTGGCATTTAGCGCCCTTCTAATTACCAAAAAGCAACAACAAAAGCCATACATGTCTGCTATTTCTGAACAAAGGGGATCCCAGAGAAGAATTTACAACCATTTATGCCATAATTGCACAAGTTGTTTGTAAATAATTTCAGTGAGAAACCTAAAGTTTGTGAACAAAATTGTGAAAAAGTGAACAATTTTTTTTATTTGATTGCATTTGGCAGTGAAATGGTGGCATGAAATATACCAAAATGGGCCTAGATCAATACTTTGGGGTGTCTTATAAAAAAAAATATATACATGTCAAGGGATATTCAGGGATTCCTGAAAGATATTAGTGTTCCAATGTAACTAGCGCTAATTTTGAAAAAAAGGGGTTTGGAAATAGCAAAGTGCTACTTGTATTTATGGCCCTATAACTTGCAAAAAAAGCAAAGAACATGTAAACATTGGGTATTTCTTAACTCAGGACAAAATTTAGAAACTATTTAGCATGGGTGTTTTTTGGTGGTTGTAGATGTGTAACAGATTTTGGGGGTCAAAGTTAGAAAAAGTGGGCTTTTTCCATTTTTTTCCTCATATTATATAATTTTTTTTATAGTTAATTATAAGATATGATGAAAATAATGGTATCTTTAGAAAGTCCACTTAATGGCGAGAAAAACGGTATATAATATGTGTGGGTACAGTAAATGAGTAAGAGGAGAATTACAGCTAAACACAAACACTGCAGAAATGTAAAAATAGCCTTGGTCCCAAACGGACAGAAAATGGAAAAATGCTGCGGTCATTAAGGGGTTAAGCACATTTTTTTCCCCTGCTCCTTTTAATCCAAGTTGTTTTTTATTGGTATATTTCAAGAATACAAAATCCGTTCAGAGATACAGATCACAAATGACAATAACAAAATAAAACAGTCAAAATATCAAGTTAGAGTAACATTTTCTTAAAACATGTAAATTAGAAGTTAAGATAACCAAAGCATAGACACGTAGAAAAACAACTGTCTACCATGCCATATCATAGTTTCAAACCAGTATTACACAACATGTCTGAAAAATGTACCGTCAATCAGTGAAAATTCTCTATCTGAGTGGGTAAGTATGTGAAGGTAAGTGGAAACTCCGTAGTGGGTGAGTGACTAAAGAGAGCTTTCTGAAGCTATATATTGTGTCCACATATTTTGTGCATTAATATAATGATCCCTAGTGTCCAATCTAAAAGCTTTATATTCCTCTAGTTCTATAAGATCGCTAACTTTGTTTCTCCACATTGTGATATTAGGGGGGGTTTGGGATTTCCAGTTCTTTGCAATAAGTGCTTTAGCACTATTTGTGAATATGCGAAGCAAAATGATATGGGACTTGGAGGGGAGTTTGATGTGTTTATTTAGAATAAATATTAAGGGATCAAAGGGGAGTATGAATTGGAAAATTTTCTCAATTTCACCAAGAAGAGTTCTCCAGAACCAAGTGATGCTGTTGCACCACCACCACATATGGCCCATTCCACTCCCCAAGTGCCCGCAGCGCCAGCATCTATTCCCGGTTGTAGGGTATAGTTTATATAGTCGACTGGGTGTAAGATACCAGTTATGAAGGATTTTATAATTCATCTCTAGAAGGGCTGCCGATGGAGAGGATGACATAGTGTTTATAAATATAGATGATGCTACTTGGGGAAGAATTATAACTCCTAACTCCCTTTCCCATGATTCAATCGCACCAGGTAAGTACCCCGGGGGAGGTTGGGTTAAAATAGAATAAATTGTAGATAAGGTATGCCTTAGAGGGGTAGGTGATGTTATCAACGTCTCCAGTCTAGTCATAGGTCTGAGCATGTTATTACTGGATTTATGAGTTGTAATATAATTATGAAGTCTTCTATAGTTGAACCAGTTGTTGGCCCAAGTGAAGTTCCGTTCCTGAAGTGTGGTGTGTGGGAGTAAGTGTTCATTCTCTGAGAGGTGGTGTATCGCAATGTCGGAATGTTGGTGTGGGTCGGAGGGGACAGTCCCCAAGTCAGCCAGAGAAAACTCAGTATTATGTGTCAGGGAAGTGAGTGGGGAGGGGTTGGATGAAAGGTAAGGGTTTATTTTATTCGTTTTCCCCCACTGTAATAAGGTCTCTTTAGTTATTGGATTGTCTATGTTGTGGATTATGTTTTCAAATCGGGGGGACCAGCATACAGAGCGGAGATTCAGGTCTTTATATGGATATTCTTCCAGGTGAACCCAACGTTTTTGAGATCCATGTATCCTCCAATCGAGGATCCTTTGGATATAGATGGCAGATCTGTATAATTCTAAATTGGGGACTCCTAGACCACCATGTAATCGGGGGGATATCATTATCTTATTATTAATTCTAGAGTGTCTGCCTCCCCAAATAAAGGAGTTGAACAGTCTTTGAATATTCGTGAGGTATCGTGGTGGGAGAGGGATCGGGAGAGCTTGCAATACATAAAGGAGTCTGGGGAAAGCCGTCATTTTTATCGAGTTGATTCTACCCATCCATGACAGGTGTCTAGAGTGCCATGAGGAGAGTTCACGTTCTAAGGATGTCTTAAGGGGGATATAATTATAGCGAAATGTTGAATCTAAGTCTGCAGTGAGATTAATGCCTAAGTATCTCAATGATGTTTTGCACCGTCGGAAGGGACATGTGAGTTCGATTTGTTGGGCAAGGGTGTCTGGTAGTGAAATCCCTATATACTCAGACTTAGACTGGTTAATGGTAAAGTTGGTTAGTTCATGAAAAAGTGACAATTCGTCTAGGAGTATGGGTATTGACTTATCCGGAGATGTGAGGGAAAACAGCACGTCGTCTGCGAAGAGGGATAATTTATAAGTTTCTCCCCCAACTGATATACCCTTAATGTTTGGGTTTTGTCTGACTCTGGCAGCAAAAGTCTCCAAAAGACATATAAATAGTAAAGGGGACAAAGGGCACCCCTGCCTGGTGCCGTTAGTTATTGGGAAGGGACGGGACAGGATGCCATTCAGGGAGATTCGGGCACTGGGGTTGTTATATAAAGCAAAAATTCTATGGAGCATAAGTTCGCCGAGTCCCATGGATTTCAGTGTGGCCCTAAGGAAGGACCATCGAACTCGGTCAAAGGCCTTCTCCGCATCGGTTGATAACCAGACTGCGGGAAGGCCCTGTCTTTTGGAGTGGATAAGTAGGTGGAGATTTCGGACTGTGTTGTCCTTAGCCTCCCTGAGTGGGACGAAGCCAACTTGGTCTTGGTGGATGAGCTGGGGGAGGTATTGGTTTAGTCTAATAGCTAACATTTTAGCGAATATTTTTATATCTGCGTTTAGCAGAGAGATTGGCCTATAGTTAGGGATATGATCTAGGGGCTTATTTGGTTTCGGTATTATTGAAATATGAGCTTGGAGGGATTGAGGGTGGAAGAAATTGTCATTATCAATGTCAGAGAAATGTGATAGGAGGTGGGGACCAAGGATGTCTATAAATTTAGAGTAATATGAGTGACCAAAGCCATCTGGGCCTGGAGCTTTGCCAGGCGGGAAGGAGAGGATAGCCTTTCGGAGTTCCTTTAAGGTGAAAGGGGATTCTAGGTTTAATTTTTGGTCTTCTGTCAGGGAGGGGAGATTAAGTGAGGTAAGGTAGTTGGTTATGTCTGAGGGTGAAGGTGGAGTGTTTTTCCTGTCTAAATTATAAAGGTCCTCGTAATAGGATTTGAAATTATCTGCTATGTCGGAAGAGGTGGACCAAGTTTTGCCTTTATTATCTTTTATAGTCATAATATATCCCTTAGAGGACTTATTTCGTAATAAACGTGCCAGAAGCTTGCCCTGTCTATTTCCCCCTTCGTAAAATCGTCTCCTAAGGAAGAGAGCTCTACGTTTGGCTTCTAAGCCTAAAAGGAGGGCCAACTGCCTCTGTTTATGAGTGATATGTTCGAGTAGCGAATGGGCCTTTGGGTGTCTCTTATGGGTGTCTTGTAGTTTGTCTAGTTCTTCTAATAAATTACTGAGTGCCAAGGAGTTTTGTTTGGTTATTCTCGCTTTGAGCGCGATTAATTCTCCCCTAATAACGCACTTATGTGCTTCCCAAATTTGGAGGGGGGTGACATCAGGTGTGACATTTAACTGAAAATAGGATTCAATTTTCTCTTGGATGTGAAGTTTGGAAATTGGGTCGGTCAGTAATGTTTCGTCAAGTCTCCAAGTGCGTTCTGGTCTTTGTGAAGTGGGCCAAGTTAAAGAGCAACTAACCATTGCGTGATCTGACCAGGTTATGGGGAGGATATTAGAGGATTGGACTAAGGCTAAGCTAGTGACGTCAATCATGAAGTAATCGATGCGGGAATAAGTTTGATGGGGATGGGAGAAGAACGTATAGTCTTTAACGTTTGGGTGGTGAATTCGCCAGGCATCATGGACATTTAATTTTGAAATATGGGATTTAATTAATTTTAACGTCTTTTGGGGTATGGATGACGTTCCAGAGGAGCAGTCTAAATCCGGGTTTAAAGCTAAATTAAAATCTCCTCCTACAATCAGACAACCCCTAGACATTTCAGAAATTATGTTAGTGGTTCTAAGGAAGAACGGGGCATCTCCAGAGTTAGGGGCGTATACGTTAGCAATGGTTATGACTTTATTGAATAGTCGGCCAGTAATCACTATTAGTCTTCCTTCTTTATCTCTAAAAATATTAGTGAGATGGAAGGGAATCTGTTTACGTATCAGAATTCCTACACCGTTGTGTTTTGTAGAATGTGATGAGAGAAAGACTTGGCCGAATTTCCTAAGGGACTGCATGGGTTCTCTGCCTTTCTTAAAATGGGTCTCTTGGAGGAGGATAATATCGCTTTTAAGTCTATGATAATCTCTCAAGGCTTGGGATCTCTTCTGGGGGATATTTAGCCCTTTAACATTATGGGACAGTAAATTGATAGTCCTAGGTTGTACAGTCATATCTTATATATTCAAGGGTGACTATAGTTAAATAGGATGCTGGGACACTCGGGGAGCAGCATAGGGTGATTATAGCTAAATGTTGTAGAGAGTAAATGTGTGTATTAGTGCGGGAGGTGAGTAGTACCCTGTGTATTATCTGTGTGAACAATTGCTGAATAGAAACAAAGAATTCTTGGAAATAAACATACTGATATATAAATGAACAGTACAAAAAAACAATTGTATGCAAAATTCGACTGGTATTAGGTGTATATAGACATTCAGAAACAGTTATGACATTTCTAGAAAAAACGGATTGCTTAAATGTGAGCATATGAAAAAACAAGCATAAATAGAAACTTAAAATTTTATGGTAACAAATGGTGGTCGTGAAGTTCTGACATGACACCATTCAAGGGGGTGGAATGATGTCGGGGAACTTCTATGGCATTCGTAAGGTATATGACCGGGAAATATCATTTATAATAAAAGTGTAGATGAACCCAACTGAACAGTTAAACACATTAAACTAGGGTGAAATAAAACAAGAGTTCGAAATGATCATACGATACCCTGGGAGTTTCAAGGCTGATGTCGGTTCACAGGAGCTTAAGATCAAAATAGCAACTGCGTTTATCACAGTAATAGTCTGTAAGCCTAATGTCCTATAAGGAAGGGAGGTGAGGTAGCGTTGCTAGAGGTGTCAGGTATCTTCGTCTGGTGTAGGGAGGCCGGTCTTGCGCCTCTTGGGGGCCACCCTAGACCAAGGAATTCTTTGCTCTCTTGAAGATCCTTCCTCCGGGTGATTCCTCAGGAGTGGAGGGTCTATGACTGTCTCTGGTGGCGGCTCAAATGAGAGGTTAAGTTTTTTTGATATGTGGTCTAGGTCCGGAAAACTTTTATATATCACTTGCCCTCCGTTGTGCGAGATTATAAGGCTAAATGGAAAGCCCCAGCGATATCGTATGTTGTTTTCTTGTAGAACCTTAGTTATAAAACGGACCTCTCTCCTACGCTGGATTGTTTGAGGGCAGAGATCTTGGAATATCTGCAAATTGTGGTTGTGAAATTGGATTACTCTTCTGGTCCTGGCCGATTGCCACATCTCTTCTTTTACAGTGTATTTCAGAAATTTGAGAACAACATCTCTTGGGGGAGCAGGAGGTCTGCTGGGAGGTCTAAGGGCCCTATGTATTCTTTCAATGTCTTCTGGCAGAAGATTGGGAGATTGAGGGAGAAGAAACTGAAAGAGTTCTGTGACATATGTTCTAAGTTGATCTTGTGAGACCTCCTCTGGGATCCCACGTATTCGCAGATTGTTCCTCCGGCCTCGATTTTCGAGATCTTCTATTTTATCAGATAGGCTTTGAAGCATTGAGTCATGTATAGACAGTTGGTTAGAGTTTGTACTGACCATGTTGTTAAGGTGGTCTTGGCCGTCCTCCAAAAATTCCATTCTAGAGCCTAGTTCGTTAAGGTCTTTCTTTAAATCTTTAATCTCATCTTTGATGAACTTTTTTAGTGATTCAATGTCTGATTTAGATGGGAGGCCAGCGATCTGCGATTGTATAGACTGTAAAGGGTCCTGTGTGGAAGCAGGAGCCGGGATGGTGGATGCTGGTTCTTGAGAGTGCATAGTTTCTGGAACTGATGGTTCGTGTGGATGAAAAAATGAAGAAACTGATGGCCCCAACTGTTTGTTTTGCTTGTCTGACTTATTGCCTTTTCTGCTGGTCATGTTATGGTTGAGGGTGGCCGTATTGTTAGGCAATGCGGTGAGAGGGATCGTAACCAGAGGGGTGATCTAACTATGCGTACAATTGTGGTGGGAAGCAGTTGTTTGAGGCCTAAAAGCGGGTCCGTAGGCCCGAGTTCACCTAAACATACGTCACAGGTTAGTCTATTGTCAGATAAGGCCCCAGTGAGTGCTCCGGTAAGTGCTTTTTGAATTCAGAGGTAGTATCTCCGTGTGCTGTATGTGAGAGCCTGGAAGCTAGGCGTTGTGTATGCCAGAATAATACCTGTCCTCTCACGTGTCGGCCCGGCTGGATCTGGTACCGCCGTGTAGCTCGTAACTCAACTCCCTTTACTGGTCACATGCGGGAGTAAAAGTGTAGTCGCCCACGATGAGGGATTAAGGGAGATGGTTATCTCTGTGTGGTGAGGCGGCGGGTTCGTGTCCTGTTATTTTCAGTGCTTCTTATATTATATGCGGCAAGATGGCGGCCGCGACCTTTGCTCCGGCGATCTTCTGTGTTGAAATTAAGTCCATTATGCCCAGAATTGGTTACAGATCTCAGGCCAGCTATTTAGAGGGTCATAGTATAGACGGTCATAGCCATATTGGATTATAAAATGCCAGTTTGTATGCCATAAAAGGCCCGACAGCTCCGGAGCTTAGTTACACTGCTTCCATGCTCCAGCACGGCGCAGCTCCGCCCCCCCCCTGCTCCTTTTATTGCTATTATAACTTTTTCCTTCCTCATTTTGCTTGGCTATATGTTAGACTGAGGTATTTCTGAGGTGGAAGGTTTTTTTTTAGAGCTCTTGGGGTTTGGGAATCTTGGCCTCCTCCTAGTGGTAGGGAAGAGTAATTCCCAGGAGTAATGGATTGTGCACTCTCACCACCATGAAAGAAATTAAAGGGACATGAAACCCAACATTTTTTTTCACAATTCAGATAGAGAATACAATTTTAAACAACTTTCCAATTTGCTTCCTTCTCTTGTTATCATGTGCTTAAATATTTATCTAGGCAAGCCCAGGAGCAGCAGAGAAACTAGGTTCTAGCTGTTGATTGGTGGTTGCATATATATATCGATTGTGATTGGCTCACACATGTGCTGAGTTAGAAACCATTAGTGCATTGCTGCTCCTTCAACAAATTATACCAAGAGAATGAAACAAATTAGATAATAGAAGTAAATTAGCAAGTTGTTTAAAATTATATTCTCTATCTGAATCATGAAAGAAAAAATTTGGGTTTCATGTCCCTTTAATTTATCAGGTAAACATACATTATGTTTTTGCGTGTGTCGGGTTAGCGCTCGTGTGAAAAAGTTTTTACTTTCAACTTGAAATACCTGAGTAGGGAAGTACCTGAAGATGTGCACAAAGGTTGAACGAGCAGCTGCACAAAATAATGGGTGAGCACCTGAGTATCCATGAGAGTAGTGGAGCACATGTTGGGGTGCGCTTGAGAGAAGAACACATGGTGGTTGCATAAGTATGAAAAGAGCGCCTACATTTATATTAGCATGGTATGGAGCTTGGTGGGTGAGTTTTAACTTTAAAAAAATGGCAACATGATTGTAATGCTGCCAAAAAAGGAAATGTGGAATTCCCATGGATCACAGGGTCTTGTACTCTATCTCACTATGCAGGGTTCTGTATGTGAAGTAGAGATCCCTATATAAAAATATAAGGTTTAAAGAAATTCCTAAAGATTTTGTGCAATTTCTCTCCCTGGTGAGTTTTTGATCATCAGTCCCTTAGTGTTTGGTCACGTTTATGAGTTACAATTGTTTGTAACTATCCTGTCCCAAATAATTTTAACAACATTGAGACCTTGCCCCAAAATGTGCTGTTGCCTCTCTACTACCTTCAATCCCTATATTGCTCTATGTACCCTATGCACTAAATCTCACTCTTCTCTCCATTCTTATTGGGAAGATTCCATAGTATGACAGAATTTGAAGACAATGAAAGGTTCATACACTTTTTGTTTCCACATTCTCTGCAATATATCCTCATTATAGCATGTTCTTAAAACATTTTTTCTATGTTCCTTTGATATATTAAAAAGCACAATAGCCACTAGAAATCAGATTACCAGAGCACATGCTAAACAATGCATTGCTAGATTGTGTTAGGGTTAAAATGACACTGATGCTTTCTTCCTCTCAGCCCTCCTAAAATACAACAAAGAAATAGATATGTTAGCAACCTCAAAGAGTAATGCAGCAGGCAGAATAATCCTCTCATGTAATGGGCCTTTAAGTGCTGTGATGGTATTATAATTCCTAATGCATCTGTTAAGGCTCTGTCTTCTGTTTTTTGCATGTCGGGTGGAAAGACTGACAAAATAAAACATGAACGTGGGAATACATTTTGATTATAAAACCCAGAGCAGTGATCCCTTTATCATTATTATGTTGTTTCTTTTTATGTTACATGCAATAGACAAAGAGCAGATATATTCGGATCAGGTCTTAGCTCCTGAAAGGGATATAAGATATCCTAAAAATAATATATATATATTAATATTAATGAGTTTCACATATGTATTAGACAGTGGACTAAAACAGTGTATATATATATATATATATATATATATATATATATCACAAAAAGTGCACTCTCACTTCCAATAGTAACTACAAGGGTGCAGGCAAGTAACAATAGTATCCAAACAAGGTATGCACTATCTGGAAATTTTTAAATGCGCTTTTAACGTGCACAAAAATGATGTTACATCATTTTTGTGCACATTAAAAGTACATTTAAAAATGACTTGTTCCCTGTTTGTTTGATTGAGAGCTTGCATTTGTGTGGCTGTATTAGGGACCCAGGTTTTGGAAGAGACCTTGACGTGGTACCCGGTCTTGTCCAATTTGGCCAGATGTGGTAACTAACTCTTCCAGTTTTGCTTTTAATCTTAGCTGAGAGCGTGTAAGTAAGTGCATATATAAATATATATATGCAAAAAAAAACTTACTTTAAAGCCAGAGTTTAAGTTAGTTTTATCATATGTTTAAAAGCAAGAACATTCCTAACTTTAAGTGCCCACACTCCCCCCTTGGGAGCTTTGCATGCCATTATCATTGATCAATGACATTGCTGATGACATTACACATGACATCATTATAAACATCATTAGGGACATCACTAGTGACATCACCTTTGAAATATAGGGGCTGATTTATCAAGCTCCGTATGGAGCTTGTTGCCCCTTGTTTGTCTAAAGACTGCTGCTCCATAACTTGTCCACCTGCTCTGAGGCTGTGGACAGAAATCAACCCGATCGAATGCGATCGGGTTGATTGACATCCCCTGCTAGCGGCAAATCTGCAGGGGGCGGCATTGCACCAGCAGTTCACAAGAACTGCTGGTGCAATGATAGAGGCCTACAGAGTATGCTATTTGCATTTATCGATGTGCAGTGGACATGATACGCTATTTTGTATCATGTCCGTTTGTACTATAATAAATATACCACATAGTAAAATCTGCACCATCTATGCTCACTCTCCCTTTCATTAGCCCCTACGGTAACCTTTTTATTCCCCCTCCCTCACATGCAACTACCTCCTCCTCCTTCCCACTTCACACACAATCTCCTCCTCGCACGCTCACATTAATTTTCCACACACATTTCTTTAGCTCTCACTCCCTCTAACTCATCTTCTCAGCAACCTTTCTCTTACACCCTGCTTACCCTCTCAATCGAACTAACTTTCACAAACCAGCTTCATCTCATCCCTTTAGTCCCCCTTCTAAAACACAGCTGCCTCCGTAGCCGCTCTACCTAATATCCACTACCATCCTTACCCTCTCACACAGCTTCCTTCTCACCCTGTCTCTTTCTGTGAGTCTCTGAAGCTCTCTCACTTATCATTATATTCTGTAAACATGTTATGCCTGCAGATATCACTCATTTAACTTGCCAGCTTTATGCAGGTGAAGATTATTCAAAGTTCATAGTACACATGTTTACCTGACAGACAAACAATGTTACTAGAGGCAAATACAAGTTAAGCTGTAGTAAAAACATATATGTTTAATTTGCATTTCCTAAAAACTAAGACTTTATATCACTGCCTGACACTCCCCATGTAGCTCTGGTCTCCCCTGTGAGATTATGTATCTCAGAGAGCTTTATTACTTTCTTTTGAAGGCCGGTTAATCTTTCTGTAGCTTCAAGGGTCTGCCCTTTTTGGAGAATTAAAGGGACATGATATCCAAACTGTTGAATTAATTTGAGGTGATGCACCAAATCTGTAAATAGCTGACTAGAAAATTTTACTTGGACACCTCTATGTAAAAATGGAATATATTTTACCTCAAACTTTCCTCAGTTTCTACATACTATTGGAAATAAACTTCAAGCATCCAATCAGGATACATAGCCCAGGATTTGCAAGGAAGAATACAACTGTATTTCCTTCCTCAGTTTCAGAAGGTTTACGTTGAAATTTCAGTGACATCAAATGACATCACAGTAAACTGCAAACTACTAAATGACAATAGATCAATTAAAAAGTTATGAGCATGCAAGTTTTAAGAAAATGCATTCATCTTTGTGAGCTGTAGAACTGGCCATGAATCCCAATTATAAGTTAATGAATTTTTTTGGAGAACAGCTGTTTTGTTCCTTATTAAATAACAGAAAGATTTAACATACATTGTTAACACATCTTGCTATCACTGATACATTAATTTGCACATAACTCTACACATAGGGCCCCATTTATTAATGGATCAGCGGTCAAGGTTAGTTACCCCGAACCTGTCTGCCTAACCTCGCTGTGAGCGGGAAGCATTTGTTGCCCGCATTTAACATTGCACAAGCCACTGTCAATCAACCCTATCGGATCGATCCAGATAATTTCACTTTGACTCACTTTAGTGGAGGAGAGGTTAAGTAGCAGCGGACTTAAGACTACTACTACTTAACTAGCATTTCAGAATTATTCATGAGAACCTGAAATACTGGAGCCCCAAAGCTGCTTTTCCAGTTTGATCAATGTGACCCATAGTTTCCTTACATGGAAATATTAGTGCAAAATACATTTACATATTTTTGTTGTTGACCATTATTAGGGAAAAGGTATTTATACTAATAGTTTTCAATATCTGAACATATTTTTCTAAGGGAACCAGAAACCAATGGGGTAGATTTTTTTACTTGAATAATACATTTTCCTTGGTATAGCTAAGTTGTATTAAAAGTATCCAAATGTACTACATGGGCCAGATTACGAGTGGAGCGCAAAAGTTTCAGGTTAAATTGTGAAGTTGCACAAAACACATAAAAATACATCACAAAGTACATTTACACTCAAGGCATCGCTATCTAATAAAAAGTATTAAATACAAATATTGCACACAGAAGTTATAAATGCTTAAAAATATCAGGTCTCAGGTGTAGGAAAGAAAAGGCAGGCAAAGAGCTTTAACATAGAGATACATACATATACTGTACATGTCTAAAGATGGATATGTATGTATGTACTGTATATACAGTGAGGGAAAAAATTATTTGATCCCCTGCTGATTTTATACGATTGCCCACTGACAAAATAATGATCAGTCTATAATTTTAATGGTAGATTTATTTGAACAGTGAGAGACAGAATAACAACAAAAAATGCAGAAAAACGCATTTCAATAAAGTTATACATTGATTTGCATTTTAATGAGTGAAATAAGTATTTGACCCCTTTGCAAAACATGACTTAGTACTTGGTGGCAAATCCCTTGTTGGCAATCACAGAGGTCAGACGTTTCTTGTAGTTGGCCACAAGGTTTGCCCACATCTCAGTAGGGATTTGTCCCATTCCTCTTTGCAGATCCTCTCCAAGTCATTAAGGTTTCAAGGCTGATGTTTGGCAACTCAAACCTTCAGCTCCCTCCACAGATTTTTTATGGGATTAAGGTCTGGAGACTGGCTAGGCCACTCCAGGACCTTAATGTGCTTCTTCTTGAGCCACTCCTTTGTTACCTTGGCCCTGTGTTTTGGATCATTGTCATGACCCATTTTCAATGCCCTGGCTGAGGGAAGAAGAATATCACCCAAGATTTGATGGTGCATGGCCCTGTCCATTGTCCCTTTGATGCGGTAAAGTTGTCCTGTCCCCTTAGCAAAAAACACCCCCAAAGCATAATGATTCCACCTCAATGTTTGACAGTGGGGATGGTGTTCTTGGAGTCATAGGCAGCATTCCTCCTCCTCTAAACACGGCGAGTTGAGTTGATGCCAAAGAGCTCAATTTTGGTCTCATTTGACCAAAACACTTTCAGCCAGTTCTCCTCTGAATCATTCCGATGTTTATTGGCAAGCTTCAGATGATCCTGTACATGTGCTTTCTTGAGCAGGGGGACCTTGCCGGTACTGCAGGATTTCAGTCCTTCACGGCATAGTGTGTTACCAATTGTTTTCTTGGTGACTATGGTCCCAGCTTCCTTGAGATCATTGACAAGAGCCTCCTGTGTAGTTCTGGGCTGATTCCATACTGTTCTCATGATCATTGAAACTCCACAAGGTGAGATCATGCATGGAGCCCCAGGCGGAGGGAGATTGACAGTTTTGTGTTTCTTCCATTTGTGAATAATTGCACCAAATGTTGTCACCTTCTCACCAAGCTTCTTGGCGATGGTCTTGTAGCCCATTCCAGCCTTCTGTAGGTCTACAATCTTGTCCCTGACATCCTTGGACAGCTCTTTGGTCTTGGCCATGGTGGAGAGTTTGGAATCTGATTGATTGATTGCTTCTGTGGACAGGTGTCTTTTATATAGGTAACAAGCTGAGATTAGGAGCACTCCCTTTAAGATAGTGCTTCTAATCTCAGCTTGTTACCTGTATGAAAGATACCTGGGAGCCAGCAATCTTGCTGATTGATAGGGGATCAAATACTTATTTCACTCATTAAAATGCAAATCAATTTATAACTTTTTTGAAATGTGTTTTTCTGTATTTTTGTTGTTGTTATTCTGTCTCTCACTGTTCAAATAAACCTACCATTAAAATTATAGACTGATAATTTCTTTGTTAGTGGGCATACATACAAAATCAGCAGGGTATCAAATAATTTGTTCCCTCACTGTATGTGTATGTATATATATATATATATATATATATATATATATATATATATATATATATATATATATATATACTATATATATATATATATATATATATATATATATATATATATATATACACTATATATATATACATACAGTATATATACAGATGTATGTATGTATTTATATGTGTAAATATTTATTTACAGACATACATACACATCTAAACATTTAAATAAATGTGTTTACCACTGTGTTATATCACCTTTTCTTTTAATAACATTTAAAGTGAAAGTCAACCATAACGTTTTTGAAACGCTAGTGTTGACTGTTGAAACAAATAAAGGGCACTTTCATTTATGTATTATATTAAGTATAAGATACTTCATGCAGAAAGTTCCTTTATTCGTTTCAACCGTTCGATGTTCTTAGCTGCTACGGCAGCCCACGGCGAAAAACTTTTTTTTGCTTAGAAGTGACTTTTTCACCTCTTTGACAATAGCCGTGCGGTAAATCCGGTTTGGCGCCCATGGGAGACGGATTTACCACACGGCTATTTGCTAAGAGGTGAAAACGTCACCTCTTAGCAAAATATTTTTTTTGTCATGGGCTGCTGTAGCAGCTAGGAGTGGCGAACAGTTGAAACGAATAAAGGCCCTTTCTGCATGAAGTATCTTATACATCATGAATGAAAGTGCCCTTTATTTGTTTCAACAGTCAACCATAGAATTTCAAAATGTTATGGTTGACTTTAACTTTAATTAGTGTTTGGGCACTGAAGACACCAGTTGGTTAAGTTTAGCAAGCAATATTTTCCCCCATTCATCCATTATGCATGTCTTCAATTGCACAACTCTATGTGGCCTTCATTGCCTTATTTTGTGCTTCATAAGTGCCCCACATTCTCAATCTGAGACAGGTCAGGACCGCAGGCACTCTTTGCTTAGGCAACCATGTGCTTGTAATGCAGGCAGAATGTTGTTTGGCATTGTCCTGCTTGAAAATGTAGGGATGTCCTTGGAAAAGAAGACATCTGGATGGCAGCATATGTTGCTCCTAAATGTATTCATATATTTCTGCATTATATGTGCCCTCACAGATGTGCAAGCTACCCATGCCATGGGCACTGACACCCCCCATACCCTGACAGACACTGGCTTTTGGACCTGACGCTGATAAGAGCTTCGATGGTCCTTTTCCTCTTTGGCCCGGAGAACACCCCCATGCTCAACCAATAGCGAGAGAGCAGGGTTTGTTAACCATCCTGGTAGGATCTGACTGGGCTAATTTATCTCTGCCACCCTTGAGATGACTCTTAAAGGGCTAGTCAACACTAAAAGATAGATAATCCCATTATTACCCATTCCCTAGTTTTGCATAACCAACACAGTTATATTAATATACTTGTTACCTCTGTGATTACCTTGTATATTAGCCTCTGCAAACTGCCCCCTTATTTCAGTTCTTTTGACAGACTTGCATTTTAGCCAATAAGTGCTTACTCCTAGGTAACTCCACATGCGTGAACACAGTGTTATCTATATGACACACATGAACTAACACCCTCTAGTGGTAAAAAAAACTCTCAACATGCTTTCAGATCAGAGACGGCCTTCAAGGTCAAAGAAATTAGCATATGAACCTCCTAGGTTTAGCTTTCAACTAAGAATACCAAGAGAACAAAGCAAAATTGGTGATAAAAGTAAATTTGAAAGTTTTTTAAAAAATAACATGCCCTATCTGAATCATGAAAGTTTATTTTTCACTAGACTGTCCCTTTAAGACCACTACTTCTTACACTTACAATTTATGACTTGCATTATGTTATCCTAATTATACTTACATACTTGTCATATATGGCTGATGGAGGGGAAATGAGGTGTGATAAAAGGTCCTGCATCATTTCTAATATCCCTGAGTGCTAGGCAGCCCTCTTACATAATCACACCATGGCGCGGGATTTATTATAGTGTGAGCGGACATGATCCGCTGTAGCGAATCATGTCCGGCGCACATCGACAAATGCCGACAGCATATGCTGTCGGCATTTATGATTGCACAAGCATTTCTCATGAAATGCTTGTGCAATGCTGCCCCCTGCACATTCACGGCCAATTGGTCGCTAACAGGGGGTGTTAATTAACAAGATCGTATCCAATCCTGCTAACTGCTGTCCGCCGCCTCAGATGTGGTGGACGAGTTAAGGAGCATCGGTCTTAAGACCACTGCTTCTTAACTTCCGCTTCAGGTGGACCTGAAGCGGAGTGGGTCGGAAGCAGCATCTGCTGCTTAATAAATCGATCCCCATGCCTGTTCATGTTTTAATGCTAGTCACGTGGGAAGCACTTGTCTAGAGCTCATATTTCAACCCCAACACCATATAGAGGAGAATGTGACCACCACTTCTGAAAAACCTTCTTTTGAACCCTGATAAAACACAGAGGGATATCAGGTCAAGATTTAGGAGGATGGAATCCAGTTCTTTACAATAAGTGCATAAATAAAAAGAGAGAAGTGATCAACCTGGGAACGAACAATAGCATAATAGCTTATTTTATGGCTAGTTACCACCCAAGAAGCAGCCTCTTTTTGCTCAACATGTGCCTTTCACAGAGAAGAACTTTCCGGAAGCATATCAGTCTGATCCTGACTTCACAGTACAGTCCAGCCCCGAAATACCAGGCAATCCCTTTCTGAACAAAACAGCAAAACCCCAGACGTACATTTCAGCCTATTGTGGGTCTTGTCAGTGAAGTGCAGCCATATCCCTCTAGGCACACTGAGCAACGGGTCCACGTCTGGATTCCCGAATCACACTTAGGGAGACTTCCCTAAGTGTCATAATTTGCATAAATAAAAAGAGAGAAGCGATCAACCTGGGAATGAACAATAGCATAATAGCTTGTTCTATGGCTAGTTACCACCCAAGAAGCAGTCTCTTTTTGCCCAATATGTGCCTTTCACAGAGAAGAACTTTCCTGAAGCATATCAGTCTGATCCTGACTTCACAGTACAGTCCAGCCCCCAAATACCAGACAATCCCTCTCTGAACGAGAGAAACGGCAAAACCCCAGATGTACATTTTAGCCTATTGTGGGCCTCGTCAGCGAGGTGCAGCCATATCCCTCTAGGCATACTGAGCAATGGGTCCACGTCTGGATTCCCACATCACACTTAGGGAGACTTCCCTAAGTGTCATAATTTGCATAAATAAAAAGAGAGAAGTGATCAACCTGGGAATGAACAATAGCATAATAGCTTGTTATATGGCTAGTTACCACCCAAGAAGCAGCCTCATTTTGCCCAACATGTGCCTTTCACAGAGAAGAACTTTCCTGAAGCATATCAGTCTGATCCTGACTTCACAGCACAGTCCAGCAAAACCCCAGGCGTACGTTTTGACCTATTGTGGGCCTCATCAGTGAGGTGCAGCCATATCCCTCTAGGCACACTGAGCAACGGGTCCACGTCTGGATTCCCGCATCACACTTAGGGGGACTTCCCTAAGTGTCATAATTTGCATAAATAAAAAGAGAGAAGTGATCAACCTGGGAACGAACAATAGCATAATAGCTTGTTCTATTGCTAGTTACCACCCAAGAAGCAGCTTCTTTTTGCCCAACATGTGCCTTTCACAGAGAAGAACTTTCCTGAAGCATATCAGTCTGATCCTGACTTCACAGTACAGTCCAGCCTCGAAATACCAGACAATCCCTCTCTGAACAAGAGAAACAGCAAAACCCCAGACGTACGTTTCGACCTATTGTGGGCCTCATCAGTGAGGTGCAGCCATATCCCTCTAGGCACAATGAGCAACGGGTCCACGACTGGATTCCCGCATCACACTTAGGGAGACTTCCCTAAGTGTCATAATTTGCATAAATAAAAAGAGAGAAGCGATTAACCTGGGAATGAACAATAGCATAATAGCTTTTTCTATGGCTAGTTTCCTCCCAAGAAGCAGCCTCTTTTTGCCCAACATGTGCCTTTCACAGAGAATAACTTTCCTGAAGCATATCAGTCTGATCCTGACTTCACAGTACAGTCCAGCCCCGAAATACCAGACAATTTCTCTCTGAACGAGAGAAACAGCAAAACCCCAGATGTACATTTCGGCCTATTGTGGGCCTCGTCAGCGAGGTGCAGCCATATCCCTCTAGGCACACTGAGCAATGGGTCCACGACTGGATTCCCGCATCACACTTAGGGAGACTTCCCTAAGTGTCATAATTTGCATAAATAAAAAGAGAGAAGTAATCAACCTGGGAACGAACAATAGCATAATAGCTTGTTCTATTGCTAGTTACCACCCAAGAAGCAGCCTCATTTTGCCCAACATGTGCCTTTCACAGAGAAGAACTTTCCTGAAGCATATCAGTCTGATCCTGACTTCACAGTACAGTCCAGCCTCGAAATACCAGAGAATCCCTCTCTGAACAAGAGAAACAGCAAAACCCCAAACGTACGTTTCGACCTATTGTGGGCCTCATCAGTGAGGTGCAGCCATATCCCTCTAGGCACACTGAGCAACGGGTCCACGTCTGGATTCCCGCATCACACTTAGGGAGACTTCCCTAAGTGTCATAATTTGCATAAATAAAAGAGAGAAGCGATTAACCTAGGAATGAACAATAGCATAATAGCTTTTTCTATGGCTAGTTTCCACCCAAGAAGCACCCTCTTTTTGCCCAACATGTGCCTTTCACAGAGAAGAACTTTCCTAAAGCATATTAGTCTGATCCTGACATCACAGTACAGTCTAGCCCCGAAATACCAGACAATCCCTCTCTGAACGAGAGAAATAGCAAAACCCCAGACGTATGTTTCGGCCTATTGTGGGCCTCATCAGTGAGGTGCAGCCATATCCCTCTAGGCACACTGAGCAACGTTTCTCTCGTTCAGAGAGGGATTGCCTGGTATTTTGGGGCTGGACTGTACTGTGAAGTCAGGATCAGACTGATATGCTTCAGGAAAGTTCTTCTCTGTGAAAGGCACATGTTGAGCAAAAAGAGGCTGCTTCTTGGGTGGTAACTAGCCATAGAACAAGCTATTATGCTATTGTTCATTACCAGGTTGAGTGCTTCTCTCTTTTAGTGTGATGCGGTAATCAAGATGTGGATCCGTTGCTCAGTGTGTCTAGAGGGCTATGGCTGCACCTCACTGACAAGGCCACAAAAGACCGAAACATACGTCTGGGGTTTTGCTGTTTCTCTCGTTTAGAGAGGGATTGCCTGGTATTTCGGGGCTGGACTGTACTGTGAAGTCAGGATCAGACTGATATGCTTCAGGAAAGTTCTTCTCTGTGAAACGCACATGTTGAGCAAAAAGAGGCTGCTTCTTGGGTGGTAACTAGCCATAGAACAAGCTATTATGCTATTGTTCGTTCCCAGGTTGAGCGCTTCTCTCTTTTTATTTTTGCAAATTATGACACTTAGGGAAGTCTCCCTAAGTGTGATGCGGTAATCAAGACGTGGACCTGTTGCTCAGTGTGCCTAGAGGGATGAGACTGCACCTCACTGATGAGGCCCACAAAAGGCCGAAACGTACATCTGGGGTTTTGCTGTTTCTCTTGTTCAGAGTGGGATTGCCTGGTATTTCAGGGCTGGACTCTACTGTGAAGTCAGGATCAGACTGATATACTTCAGGAAAGTTCTTCTCTGTGAAAGGCACATTTTGAGCAAAAAGAGGCTGCTTCTTGGGTGGTAACTAGCCATAGAACAAGCTAATATGCTGTTGTTCGTTCCCAGATTGAGCGCTTCTCTCTTTTTATTTATGCAAATTATGACACTTAGGGAAGTCTCCCTAAGTGTGATGCGGTAATCCAGATGTGGACCCGTTGCTCAGTGTGCCTAGAGGGATATGGCTGCACCTCACTGATGAGGCCCAGAAAAGGCAGAAACGTACGTCTGGGGTTTTGCTGTTTCTCTCATTCAGAGAGGGATTGCCTGGGATTTCGGGGCTGGACTGTACTGTGAAGTCAGGATCAGACTGATATGCTTCAGGAAAGTTCTTCTCTGTGAAAGGCACATGTTGAGCAAAAAGAGGCTGCTTCTTGGGTGGTAACAAGCCATAGACTAAGCTATTATGCTATTGTTCGTTCCCAGGTTGAGCGCTTCTCTGTTTTTATATATGCAAATTATGACACTTAGGGAAGTCTCCTTAAGTGTGCTGCAGTAATCCAGACATGGACCCTTTGCTCAGTGTGCCTAGAGGGATATGGCTGCACCACACTGACAAGGTCCACAAAAGGCCGAAATGTACGTCTGGGGTTTTGCTGTTTCTCTCGTTCAGAGAGGGATTGCCTGGTATGTTGGGGCTGGACTGTTCTGTAAAGTCAGGATCCGATTGATATGCTTCAGGAAAGTTCTCTGTGAAAGGCACATGTTGAGCAAAAAGAGGCTGCTTCTTGGCTGGTAACTAGCCATAGAACAAGCTATTATGCTATTGTTGGTTCCCAGGTTGAGCGCTTCTCTCTTTTTATCTTTACAATAAGTGGCCTCATGCCTGTGCCATTAGTACATTATTTTAATACTATATCACTTGGGTCAAATGCCACCAGTGAAATGCTATCTACTCATCATTGTCAAGGGCAACATTGCTGTGAAGGGTACAAACTCCTCCTAACCCTGTACAGCTCTCTCTGGCATCCAAAATGTTACCCGTATCCAACCCTAACTCTGTTCCTTGCCTTGGCCTAGTTTGAACCCTAATCCTAGCAGGAGACCTAACAATAGACAACCATCAGCACTAACGCTAACTGTAGCCCCTCTCTTAACCATAACTCCAACCTCAACCCCAACCCTAATAACATTGCTGTTTCACCTGTCCAGAGATGGGTGTCCCAGAGATATCCTGAACTAAGAGAAAATAAATTAATATTGAATAAAAATGATCTTCAAGAACTTGTATATTGTATAGATTGTATAGACTAATGTTTCACTAAATAGCTTACTTTTTAGGAAAAAAATAATGCATGTTTTTTATGTTATATATAAATGCATAGAAGGGTAGTTGCTATGCTCACTCACTGTCAATCAAGCTTATGCACAGAGTGTATGCATCAATCAGCAACTGCATATGCTCTGTGATAGGCATTCGTGACATCTAAAAGGGGCCATTCTTAGAGGTAAAATAAAGGATAAATGCTAAAGTGGCCTTTTTAAAAAATATATATATATTTCAAGTCTACTTAAAAGTTTATTAAACGTTTTTGCTCCTTTAAGATGCTTTAAGTACAATTTTGTTTGTTGTCAGTATTCTTTCTTGCAGGAGAATGCTGTACTGAGATTTCTAATGTTAGGAAAAAACAGAGCTCCCAAGTTCTATCCTGCATGTTTTGTAGGCCCCTGCCCTGTCCTTATCCTATCATATTCTTTTCCTGGCATGGGGGTATACACACCCTTTCCTCCCAGAATTTTGCTCTTTATGTCCAATAAGAAGTACTCATTTGAGTCACATTTTTACTGATGAGCAGCCATTTTTAAAATGATGAGCAGGTCCTCGTACATACAACAAGCTCCTCCTATTCATGTTGGCACTTATATAATTTTGTATGGGGCATTTTTTTAATGTTTTTTTCCCTCTAAAACAGAAAACAGGGAAATGTATTCCCTTCCCAGAAATTCTGAGTGACACATTAATCTCACGATTGGTATTTATCAGTTTGATGTTTATCTGTGATCATTTTTTAGTATCTTCAGTGAATTAAGAATATGTTCTATGTCATATTTTGTAGGTGATTTATTATTTAATATTTTTTTTATATAAACATAATGTATATTCTGCTAAACAATGATGTTCAAATTGTTTATAGTTGCTTATTATTCAATTGTTTAAAGAGCAGTGAACCTTAAAGGGACATGAAACCCAAAATGTTTCTTTTATGATTCAGATAGAATATACACTTTTAAACAACTTTCCAATTTACTTCTATTACCAATGTTGCTTCAATCTATTGGTATCATTTGTTGAAGGGGCAGCAGTACAATACTGGGAGATAGTTGAACACATTGGTAAGATAATAACAAGATGCAGATATGTGCAGCCACCAATCAGCAACTAGCTCCCACTCCTGAGCCTACCTAGGTATACTTTTGAACAAACGATACCAAGAGAACTATGCAAATTCAATGCTAAAAGTAAAATGGGAAATTGTTTAAAAGTGTATGTTCTATCTGAAACATAAAGGAAA
Organism: Bombina bombina; assembly: GCF_027579735.1. Taxonomy (NCBI): domain Eukaryota; kingdom Metazoa; phylum Chordata; class Amphibia; order Anura; family Bombinatoridae; genus Bombina; species Bombina bombina. The sequence goes on from NC_069504.1 coordinate 973,302,926, forward strand.
TATTTTGGGTTTCATGTCCCTTTACATATCTTGATGCATTAAAAGTGGTGCTATTATATAGTAACTGTATTTTTATTTTTCAATTACCAAACAGCTCCCACCACCCACCAATCTAAACTTGTTACTGCAACAGACAAGGCTTGGCATGGATATTATGTTAGAAATTCAACAATGTGTTGCAGTTCTTATATTATCATCTCTCCTGAAACCTGCCATGTGCTCTATCAGTTCTCAGAAATGAAAACATCTTCATTCTTAGGCTTGAAGCACCAAAAAATAAAAATAAATAAAAGTGTATTGGAAAATTATTTTGCCATATATCATTAAATACTTTATATTACAATTCTCCGTGTTTTTACTGTCCCTTTAAAAAAACTCCATTAAAGCATTAAACACCATTCTTGTGCTTATTTATAAACCTTGCAGCCTCAAGTCCTGTAGCAAGTGAAACAGCTGTCCCCTATTTTGTCTGGTTATATAAATGTGTGGTTGCATGTGCTAAGCCAAAGTGCGCTAATCTGTTTCTTGTGACGTCACCCTTGATTTAGTACCATTATAACAAAAACTGTTTAGTAAATTGGTATATAGTGCATTTGGGGCGCGATCCGATATAGATCGCAGTTTGCGGCGCAAGCGAGGGAACCGGCGTCGCCCGCAGTTTCAGCTCGCAACTCGAGCTATCCTATATAAGTCGCCGTCAGATGCTAACGTGCCGTAAGTCTGACAAACCAGCGATGTCCAGAAATCTGCGCAAGTACAAATTTCTGGCGTCGCCAGTGACTTGCGGCACGTTAGAAACAGCCGGCGCCTATAAAAACTGACTAAAGTCTAAAACACCCGCACTGTCTAACACGCCTCCCTAACATAGCCCGACAAGTCTAACCCTCTATCCGCTATCCCCCCTCACTATCCTAACAATAAAAAAGCTATTAACCCCTAAACCGCCGCTCCCGTACCCCGCCGCAACCTAATAAAGTTATTAACCCCTAAACCGCCGCTCCCGTACCCCGCCGCCAGCTATATTATATCTATAACCCCCTAAAGTGAGCCCCTAACACCGCCGCCATCTATATTAAAATTATTAACCCCTAATGTAAGCCCCTTACACCGCCGCCATCTCTATTAAAATGATTAACCCCTAATTTAATCTACCTACCTCGCCGCCAGCTATATTATCTATATTAACCCTAAGTATATTATAGTTAATATAGGTATTACATTATATATATTAACTATATTAACCCTAATTATATTAGGGTTAATACAGGGAGTGCAGAATTATTAGGCAAGTTGTATTTTTGAGGATTAATTTTATTATTGAACAACAACCATGTTCTCAATGAACCCAAAAAACTCATTAATATCAAAGCTGAATAGTTTTGGAAGTAGTTTTTAGTTTGTTTTTAGTTATAGCTATTTTAGGGGGATATCTGTGTGTGCAGGTGACTATTACTGTGCATAATTATTAGGCAACTTAACAAAAAACAAATATATACCCATTTCAATTATTTATTTTTACCAGTGAAACCAATATAACATCTCAACATTCACAAATATACATTTCTGACATTCAAAAACAAAACAAAAACAAATCAGTGACCAATATAGCCACCTTTCTTTGCAAGGACACTCAAAAGCCTGCCATCCATGGATTCTGTCAGTGTTTTGATCTGTTCACCATCAACATTGCGTGCAGCAGCAACCACAGCCTCCCAGACACTGTTCAGAGAGGTGTACTGTTTTCCCTCCTTGTAAATCTCACATTTGATGATGGACCACAGGTTCTCAATGGTGTTCAGATCAGGTGAACAAGGAGGCCATGTCATTAGATTTTCTTCGTTTATACCTTTTCTTGCCAGCCACGCTGTGGAGTACTTGGACGCGTGTGATGGAGCATTGTCCTGCATGAAAATCATGTTTTTCTTGAAGGATGCAGACTTCTTCCTGTACCACTGCTTGAAGAAGGTGTCTTCCAGAAACTGGCAGTAGGACTGGGAGTTGAGCTTGACTCCATCCTCAACCCGAAAAGGCCCAAACCAGTACTCCACCTCCACCTTGCTGGCGTCTGAGTCGGACTGGAGCTCTCTGCCCTTTACCAATCCAGCCACGGCCCATCCATCTGGCCCATCAAGACTCACTCTCATTTCATCAGTCCATAAAACCTTAGAAAAATCAGTCTTGAGATATTTCTTGGCCCAGTCTTGACGTTTCAGCTTGTGTGTCTTGTTCAGTGGTGGTCGTCTTTCAGCCTTTCTTACCTTGGCCATGTCTCTGAGTATTGCACACCTTGTGCTTTTGGGCACTCCAGTGATGTTGCAGCTCTGAAATATGGCCAAACTGGTGGCAAGTGGCATCTTGGCAGCTGCACGCTTGACTTTTCTCAGTTCATGGGCAGTTATTTTGCGCCTTGGTTTTTCCACACGCTTCTTGCGACCCTGTTGACTATTTTGAATGAAACGCTTGATTGTTCGATGATCACGCTTCAGAAGCTTTGCAATTTTAAGAGTGCTGCATCCCTCTGCAAGATATCTCACTATTTTTTACTTTTCTGAGCCCGTCAAGTCCTTCTTTTGACCCATTTTGCCAAAGGAAAGGAAGTTGCCTAATAATTATGCACACCTGATATAGGGTGTTGATGTCATTAGACCACACCCCTTCTCATTACAGAGATGCACATCACCTAATATGCTTAATTGGTAGTAGGCTTTCGAGCCTATACAGCTTGGAGTAAGACAACATGCATAAAGAGGATGATGTGGTCAAAATACTCATTTGCCTAATAATTCTGCACTCCCTGTATAGTTAATATAGTTACTATAGTATTTATATTAACTATATTAACTCTATCTAACCCTAACTAAATTTATATTAAATTAATCTAATTCATTTATAAACTAAAATATTCCTATTTACATCTAAATACTTACCTATAAAATAAACCCTAAGATAGCTACAATATAATTAATAATTACATTGTAGCTATGTTAGGGTTAATATTTATTTTACAGGTAAATTGTTAATTATTTTAACTAGGTATAATAGCTATTAAATAGTTATTAACTATTTAATATCTACCTAGTTAAAATAATTACCCAATTACCTGTAAAATAAATCCTAACCTAAGTTACAAATACACCTACACTATCAATAAATTAAATAAACTACAAACATCTATCTAAAAATACAATTAAATTAACTAAACTAAATTACAAAAAAAAACAAACACTAAATTACAAAAAATAAAAAAAGATTACAAGATTTTTAAGCTAATTACACCTATTCTAAGCCCCCTAATAAAATAATAAACCCCCAAAATAAAAAAAATTCCCTGCCCTATTCTAAATTAAACAAATTTCAAAGCTCTTTACCTTACCAGCCCTTAAAAGGGCCTTTTGTGGGGCATGCCCCAAAGAATTCAGCTCTTTTGCATACAAATACAACATGGCGTCCGCCGAATTCCGATTGGCTGATAGGATTCTATCAGCCAATCGGAATTAAGTTAGAAAAATCTGATTGGCTGATTGAATCAGCCAATCAGATTCAAGTTCAATCCGATTGGCTGATCCAATCAGCCAATCAGATTGAGCTCGCATTCTATTGGCTGTTCCGATCAGCCAATAGAATGCGAGCTCAATCTGATTGGCTGTTCGGATCAGCCAATCGGATTGAACTTGAATCTGATTGGCTGATTCAATCAGCCAATCAGATTTTTCTAACTTAATTCCGATTGGCTGATAGAATCCTATCAGCCAATCGGAATTCGGCGGACGCCATCTTGGATGACGTCATTTAAAGGTACCTCATTCGTAGTTCAGTAGTCGGCCGGGATGGATGCTCCGCGGCGGCGGAGCGAAGAAAGAAGATTGAAGATGCCGCCGGAAGAATGAAGACTTTGCTGCCGCTTGGAGGAAGACGTCGCCGGAGGAAGAATTCTTCTTTGCCGCTTGGAGGAAGACATCGCCGGAGGAAGAATTCTTCTTTGCCGCTTGGAGGAAGACATCGCCCGGATCGGATCAGGAGTTCGGCCCGGTGTGGTGAAGACAAGGTAGGGAGATCTTCAGGGGGGTAGTGTTAGGCTTTTTTAAGGGGGGTTTGGGTGGTTTTAGAATAGGGGTATGTGGGTGGTGGGTTGTAATGGGGGGGGTATTGTATTTGTATGCAAAAGAGCTGAATTCTTTGGGGCATGCCCCACAAAAGGCCCTTTTAAGGGCTGGTAAGGTAAAGAGCTTTGAAATTTGTTTAATTTAGAATAGGGCAGGGAATTTTTTTTATTTTGGGGGTTTATTATTTTATTAGGGGGCTTAGAATAGGTGTAATTAGCTTAAAAATCTTGTAATCTTTTTTTATTTTTTGTAATTTAGTGTTTGTTTTTTTTGTAATTTAGTTTAGTTAATTTAATTGTATTTTTAGATAGATGTTTGTAGTTTATTTAATTTATTGATAGTGTAGGTGTATTTGTAACTTAGGTTAGGATTTATTTTACAGGTAATTGGGTAATTATTTTAACTAGGTAGATATTAAATAGTTAATAACTATTTAATAGCTATTATACCTAGTTAAAATAATTAACAATTTACCTGTAAAATAAATATTAACCCTAACATAGCTACAATGTAATTATTAATTATATTGTAGCTATCTTAGGGTTTATTTTATAGGTAAGTATTTAGATTTAAATAGGAATATTTTAGTTTATAAATGAATTAGATTAATTTAATATAAATTTAGTTATGGGTGTTAGGGTTAGATAGAGTTAATATAGTTAATATAAATACTATAGTAACTATATTAACTATATTAACCCTAATATAATTAGGGTTAATATAGTTAATATATATAATGTAATACCTATATTAACTATAATATACTTAGGGTTAATATAGATAATATAGCTGGCGGCAGGGTAGGTAGAATAAATAAGGGGTTAATCATTTTAATAGAGATGGCGGCGGTGTAAGTGGCTTACATTAGGGGTTAATAATATTAATATAGCTGGCGGCGGTATAGGGGGATTAGATTAGGGGTTAATAATTTTTATATAGGTGGCGGCGGTGTAAGGGGTCAGATTAGGGGATAGATAAGGTAGATGACAGCGGTGTAAGGGGTTCTAATTAGGGGATAGATAAGGTAGATGGCGGCGGTTTTAGGGGTTCACAGTAGGGGGTTAGTTTATGTAGATAGCGGCGGGGTCCGGGAGCGGCGGTTTAGGGGTTAATAACTTTATTAGGGATTTCGGGGGGGGGGAATCGCGGTTAACAGGTAGATAGACATTGCGCATGCGTTAGGTGTTAGGTTTATTTTAGAAGATCGCGGTTGACAGGGAGATAGACATTGTGCATGCGTTAGGTGTTAGGTTTATTTTAGCAGACAGTTTAGGGAGTTACGGGGCTCCAATAGTCAGCGTAAGGCTTCTTACGGCTGCTTTTTTGGCGAGGTGAAAATGGAGTAAGTTTTCTCCATTTTCGCCACGTAAGTCCTTACGCTGCATATTGGATACCAAACTGCGCGGGTTTGGTATACCTGCCTATAGCCCAAAAAACTACGGGCGACGGCAGAAATATACGCGCGTAACTTCTAGGTTACGCCGTATATGTGATACCAAACCCGCTCAAATATTGGCGTCGCCGGCTTTTGCGGGCGACGATTTTTATCGGATGGACCCCTTGGTATTAAAATAAAACTTCAATGTATACACCATATTAATGGTCTTAAAAAAACTGTAACTACAAACTCATAATTTGTGAAAACCTAAGTTTTAAACAAAAAAGGAAGAAGTGATGGTGACGGAATCCAAAACTAATCCTGGGGCCCTTCAGTTTATTGTGCAGTAGATCAGAGTAATTACAGAGTAATTACACAACTTTAATTGCATTGGAAATGATCAATCAACAGTTTCCACAATTAAAGGGATTGCTAAGACACCTTTGAGGTATGATAGAGATGTTACACATATTGCAGAAATGTTAAGAAATCATCATACAAGTTAAAAAAGCCAAATAAAAGTTGAACAAAAAAATGGTTTGGGGCTTATCATAACCTATTTCAGAATGAGACACTTTGAAGCTGTACTGTTGAACTTTATGAACAGTACCTGATAATATTTTATGAATTAGCCATGCTATTCAGAAAAAAAGTAATAATATAAAGTGCATTATTTATATATCTATATATCTCTCTCTATATATATCTCTCTCTCTCTCTCTCTCTCTTTCATGAAACTGATACAACATATAATTTATTTATTTTTTCCAAATTACTTATTTTATATTTGCTTTATTCTCTTGGTATCCTTTGTTGAAGGAGCAGTAATTCACTACTAGGAGCTAGCTGAAAGCCAATGACAAGTGGCAAATATGTGCAGCCACCAATCAGCAGCTTGTGAGCCTGCCTAGGTATACTTTTTCACAAAGGATAGAAAGTAAACATAACAATTAGATAATAGAAATTAATTGGAAATGTAAATGTGTATGATCTATCTGGTTCATGAAAGAAAAAACTCTGCAATAAGCTCTAGTCCAACATTAGCAATTATCTGTTCAATAAATTAATATTTTAGCATATAAAGCACTGATATTTTGTATGTGTCAGTGTCATAACAGAACAGTTTTGAAAACCTCAGACTGCTTCAGTAGCATCTTGTATTCACTTGTGTCTCAATCAGAAAAGCTCTTCCAGTAAAGGACCTCAGACATGATACATTCTGTCCACAATATTACAGTTTATCTGTAATAACTGCGGTAAAAAGTATCCAAGCGACTAGACGAGATATTTGTTGTCAATAATAGTGTTCAATTATCATTAATTGGTACTGTACATTACAAGCAAGTTCATTCTCTGTTAATTAGTACAGGATTCATTTTTAAATGATTAGGTGAATAAAACATGTAATCATAAGAAGTAAAACATCTATTGCTGGGGGGGGGGGGGGGGGAGACATGTATGAACAAATCCATACCAACCTTAGGACATAGATGCAAACTAAGCTAATATAACTCCACTCATCCTCATCCATTTATAGATCTGTTGCATGTTCATTATTAGCTGTAAAGCTCAGATTAACATGAAAATACAATTAAACTGCTGAGCATTCCAGTTGTGGTGCCAGACATTTATGAAAATAATAATAATAATAATAATAATGATGATAATAAAAACCCTAGAAATAGTTTCTTTCCATCTAGACTCATCTTTTTTCATTTCAGAGTGTAAGGGGTAGATTTACCAAGCAGCAGATGCTGCAATCTACCCCTGATGTTTTTTCCGGCTCGCCGGAAACATAAGTTAGGAAGCAGCGGTCATAAGACCTGTTCCTTAACTTGTCCGCTACCTTTTAGGTGGCAGACTGCAATCATCCTGATCCGATCAGATCGGGATGATTGACAACCCCTGCTAGCGGCCGATTGGCTGCAAATGTGCAGAGGGCGGAATGGCACATGCATTTAACGATGCCAGGAGGACATGATTCGCTGCCCGGCATTTGATAAATTGGCCCCTAAGTATTAAAGGGGTATTTTATGTATTTTAGCAATAAATGCTGTAATTAGTGTATTTTATCAGTATAACAGTCTCCACTGGTATATTTAAATACTACAAAGGGGTTAAAGACGCCTGTGATCAGAACAGATGAAGCAGCCTTTGCTACCCTCAGTAATTATTGAGCCCTACCTCTGTTTTCATGTAATTGGATAGGTCTGTAATATTTGAAGTCTGCCAACTATGAGGTAAGGTTAGAAAGCAGGGGTCTTACTTATTATCAAGCCTACACTGCAAGGGCTCCACAGCTATGTCTGTAGCTTAATAAATGAAGCCCACGATATAGTTGGCAAAGTACCAGACTGTTCCAAAGGCAGTCTTTAATGAGACATAACCAATGTCATGCTCTTAAACAGCAATACATTGTGGCTCCTGAGCCACAGTTTAACTCTGAGAGAGCAACGATGCTGCTTTTGCTTCTCCTTAATTTTCTACACAAGTCATGTTACACTGGAAAGATCACTACAATTTCAAACAGAAAAAAAGAAACTTAAAATAAATGTTTCTGGTTTATTTTCTTTCTGAACATGTGTATTTAGATTCAGACATATTTCTTTTACATTTGTTGCATTTATGTACAGTATCCCACAAAAGTGAGTACACCCCTCACGGTTTTGTAAATATTTTTTACAGTGTAAATTTGCTGTCCCCTCAAAATAACTCAACACACAGCCATTAATGTCTAAACCGTTGGCAACAAAAGTGAGTACACCCCTAAGTGGAAATGTACAAATTGGGCCCAATTAGCTATTTTCCCTCCCCGGTGTCATGTGACTCATTAGTGTTACAAGGCCTTAGGTGTGAATGGGCAGCAGGTGTGTTAAATTTGGTGTTATCGCTCTCACACTCTCTCATACTGGTAACTGGAAGTTCAGCATGGCACCTCGTGGCAAAGAACTCTCTGAGGATCTGAAAAAAAGAATTGTTGCTCTACATAAAGATTTCCTAGGCTATAAGAAGATTTCCAAGACCCTGAAACTGTGCTGCCAGCATTGCTGCAGAGGATGAAGGGGTAGAGGGTCAACCTATCAGTGCTCAAACCATACACTGCACACTGCATCAAATTAGTTTTGTCGTCCCAGAAGGAAGCCTCTTCTAAAGATGATGCACAAGAAAGCCTGCAAACAGTTTGCTGAAGACAAGAAGTCTAAGGACATAGATTACTGGAACCATGTCATGTGGCCGATGAGACTAAGATAAACTTATGTGGTTCAGATGGTGTCAAGTCTGTGTGGTGGCAACCAGGTGAGGAGTACAAAGACAAGTGTGTCTTGCCTACAGTCAAGCATGGTGGTGGGAGTGTCATGGTCTGGGCCTGCATGAGTACTGCCGGCTACAGTTCATTGAGTTAACCAAGAATGCCAACATGTACTGTGACATACTGAAGCAGAGCATGATCCCCTCCCTTCAGAGACTGGGCCACAGGGCAGTATTCCAACATGATAACGACCCCAAACACACCTCCAAGACGACCACTGCCTTGCGAAAGAAGCTGAGGGTAAATGTGATGGACTGGCCAAGCATGTCTCTAGACCTAAACCCTATTGAGCATCTGTGGGGCATTTTCGAACGGAAGGTGGGGGAGGGCAAGGTCTCTAACATCCACCAGCTCCGTGATGTCATCATGGAGGAGTGAAAGAGGACTCCAGTGGCAACCTGTGAAGCTCTGGTGAACTCCATGCCTAAGAGGGTTAAGTCAGTGTTGGAAAATAATGGTGGCAACACAAAATATTTACACTTTGGGCCCAATGTGGACATTTCCACTTAGGGGTGTACTCACTTTTGTTGCCAACAGTTTAGACATTAATGGCTGTGTGTTGAGTTATTTTGAGGGGACATCACATTTACACTGTTATACAGGCTGTACACTCATTACTTTACATTGTAGCAAAGTGTCATTTCTTCAGTGTTGTCACATGAAAAGTTTTTTATGAAAATATATAAAAAAATATTTACAAAAATGTGAGGGGTGTACTCACTTTTGTGGGATATTGTATCTCTTTAATAGAAAAACAATAAAAAAAACAAATGCATGTGAAAACTGTTGACTCTCTCATGCAGTTAAAAATGTTACTCTAAAGGATGCAAAAGCATATCTGAAAGTAGTAAAGCACAGGATTTCCACTATTCAATAACAATCCAGAAATGTCTGTTAGCTGGCTGATTCCTGGGTCAGACAAAATGTATGTAAGCCTTAGTTTTGATCTTCACCAATCCTGACCCCACTAAAACAAACAAAAAAACATATTTAAAAATATTTTTGTGCTGTAAGTATGCTTGTATCAGTAGCACTAGTTACTACTTTGGGCCGATTTATTATGATGCGGGCGTACATGATCCGCTGTAGTGGATCATGTCCGCCTGGCATTGCTAAATTTCCGAAGCATATGCTGTTGGCATTTAACATTGCACAAGCAATGTTAAATGCCAAATCCCCAATCAGCCGCTAGCAGGGGGTGTCAATCATCCCAATCATATCTAATCGTGATGATTGCTGTCTGCCGCCTCAGAGGTTGCGGATAAGTTAAGGAGCAGCGGTCTTAACTTATGTTTCCAGCGAGCCTCATGGCTCGCGCGGAAACTGCTGCATTCGCAGCATGTTAAATCGGCCCCTTTAACTTTATTTAAGTTTTATCTTCTGTACAGCTGTTTTGAAAACATTCCCCTTTGGAAATAGTGGGTGGACAGATTTTCATTAACAAACAAATTCCAAATGACCTAGGAGCAAATATCAAATGAAACAAAATATATAATTTTGGGATGAAAGATTTGTCGAAAAATGTGTTTCTTTTACTCTGTGAATGTCAATTTACTTATTTTCTATAAGTAAATTGGATATATTTCCATTACATTAATTTTTCCTACATTAACCCTCTTATTTTTCTCTACGTTTTTTATTCAAGCCTTGCTATCTGAAATGTAGTCTTCCTTTGGAGATATGTTATATTACAATTAATCAATGGGTTTTATGCATGTATAGGTTTAACCCTGAAGAGAAAGCACATTACCCAAAATGTTTTATTTTGGTATATGTGATATATATATATATATATGTGTGTGTTTATATATAAATGTGTGTGTATACACACATATATATATATATATATATATACTGTATATATATATATATATATATATATATATATATATGGGTCGAAAGAGAATATTCTCAAAAGTAAAATAGGCGCACTGCTATACAATTATGAATAATGTAGTATTAATATACTGTATGGTGTATACAAAAATCAAAGTTCAAAACCAATCAGTTGGTACAGGTTAGTTCTTTCCCAGTAAAGTTCTGGTATAGGGTAAGTGATAGCGCTTACCAGAGCCGACCTCAATCCTATGAGGTAAGTGATCCGCAATGGAGTATAGATGATCCCTTTGGAACTATGTGCTCTCATGGAAATCTTTTGGTATCTGTTGCTCCTTGCCAATGGAGATCCTGGACTCTCTTATGAAAGCAAGAATGATTCCTTGGTTCTCTCTATGGTATTTTGTTGAAGTCCTGCTGGTTTCTAGAGGAACTTGTTGGTGCAATGGCAATCTTGGACTCTCAATGGATTCCTTCTTCTTTCAGAAGTTTGGATGTCCAATATTCTCATAGATGAATAGAAAAAGAGAAAAACAACATAGAGTAGTACTGCAAAAAGATTAAAGCAGAAACTAAATGTATATCCTGGTGTAAAGTAAGTATATTGCGCTTACCAGAGCAAACCTCAATCCTATGAGGTAAGTGATCAGCAAGGTGTTAGAGGTGGTGTTTTGGATGTTTCAAGAAATTCCTGGTCTTTTTTCATCAGAGGGAATGGCAATCCTGGACTCTCTTGTTAGAGTAGGAACAGTCCTGTAGTTCACCCTTTGTTGGTTTTAAACACAAGTGTGTCTTTGATAACTTCTTGTCCAAATGAAATCCTGGGCTCTCTGAGTATTTATTCTCTCTTTTGGTATTAGGATGTCACTTGTCCTCATGAGAGATTAGTTATAAAATATACGTGTTTCTGGGTCATGCCCCTTCATCCATGTATGTATATATATATACTGTATATATATATATATATATATATATATATATATAGAATTAAGTAGAATGTTACCACTCAGTGTCAGTGAGTGGAAACAAGCGTTACTTAAGTAAATGCGCTAGTCAGAGGTATGAAAATCTCATAGAGCAGCTATGAAGGTACAAATATTGTATGATAGACTAAGTCTATACAATATAGGAAAAATAGGAGTCAAAGGGTAAACAGCGCTTATGGAGATTCTTAAAAACTGAATAATATTAAAGTCTCGGCAGTGTTGCTGGGTAAAGAAAACAAAAAAAAGGGAAGAGAAGTATATGAATATACGTATATATATTAGAGTCTTTGATAGGATATTGGAATCCTAGTGTAATGAAGGCGTAATAGATACCCTTACCAAAAGTTACCTCAATCCTATGAGGTAAGTTTGCCGCATTGGAGGATGTATCTAGTGGTTGAATGAATCCTGGATGTTCTGGTCTGTATAAAATCGCTGCCTCTTGGAGTAGAATGGGATGTGGGTCCCCTTTGTGCTGGTTTCTTTAGGAAACTTCCTGTATTTATTGCCTCTTGGAGCTTGGTTTTCTTGTCTTGGTATGAACTTTCTTGTCCAGATATATACCCAGAAAGACAGAAAACAGCAAAAATAGTGTAATACCGTTTTATTCAATAATAGTATAAAAATAACATATATCACACTCACATTTTATGTCCTCACTGGCATGAGGTATTATAACAGCACATAGGTTTAGAGGTGAATTCTCAGGTAGTTGTGTCCCAAGCCAGTCAGAAATTAAAGTTAGTATTCCTTAGATGTCACAAGTAGTGATTTCAGCCAAGTAAGATTATAGCAAATAACATATCCGGTATATATTGCTAGTTTGGTCAGCAATCAGGGTTGTTAATGCAAATGTTAGCAATGCTGCATGCATAAATGGGTTAATACAGTGACACTCTGGCAGGTCAGGCAGTATATAGAGTTAGTAACAGAGCAGAAACTCAGTTCATACATAAAATGCAAGCTTTAAAAAACCAAACAGTTTAAAAGCAGTTTAAAAGTCAATAAAAAGGTAAATAATGTTACCCTAATAGTAGTACCCTAATAGTAATACCCTAACGCATTTCAAAGGTTTATGTATCCTTCTTCCTCAGAGGGGTTTGTTGTGGTTTCAGGCGTGTGTTCTGTCCCTATTCATACCTACGGGGCGGCGGCACGCCCAGATGTAGGATGAATCCTATTGGTTCATGTGACCTACTGTCACGTAAGTGTATTTATAGTCAAAGGAGTATGTCCGTATATCTCACAGCTATTAAAGAGGTGCCTTAGGCTTACGGATTCTTATATACCTAATTTTAGTTGTTTCTTTATCCCCGTTTGTCCGCTATTTGCCTTTTGCGGTTCTGTTCTCAATACGGGTGACGTCATGCGCAGACGTCTTGGCTTCTAAGCGTGTCTCTCTGCATTCTGGGAAATGTAGTTGCTTTTCTATCCCATAGAACTGCATGATAGAGTACTCTGAGCCTAGTTGTCTCGGCTTCTAAGTGCTTTTTTAAGTCTGCTGGGAAATGTAGTCTATTTCAAATCCCATAGCTATATATAGTAATCAGTGCATAGTAGATTATTGAAGAGATCCAGATGTTTTTACATAAAAGTGCTACAGCTATATCTCCGTTTTGGATAATATATGACATATTTCATAGCTTATTGTAGTGGATAGTATGTCAAAGACACAACACTTTAATGTTGGGTATATGTTAGTATACTAAAAAATTAGTATTACTGGTTTTCTGTTTTCCACTAATATGTCTACTGATATATATATAGATTCCACTGTGAATAGTGTATAGATTAATATAGTTATAGTGTTAGTTCCTATATGTTTGATTGGGTAGACTAAATACTGTAAATACTAATGTGATAGTAGATTTAAAGAGTAAGTCTTATAGTGAGTAAAGATTATGTATTAATTTAATAGAGGTTAATTTATTGGATTTACTGACTTATTAATAATAATATAGCTAAAGGAGGTAAAAATAACAAATAATATGATCTTTACTGTTCAAGGTATGCGGCTATATCTATGTCTCTGTTCAGACCCTTTGGAGTCATGGTCCCTAGTTTGTGAATCCAGAGGGTTTCCCTCCGTCTCAAATATAACTCTTTACTCATACCTTCTGGAGCTTCTCTGACTTGTTCAAGTATAGTGCCTTTGAGGCATGTAGGGTCAAGATTATGTTTTAATCTGAAGTGATTTGATACGCTGTGTTTCTTTAACCCATTTTCGATATTTCTAATATGTTCCAGTAGTCTCACCTTATAGGGTCTTATAGTACGACCTATGTATTGTAACTTGCAGTCACATTCTAGTAGGTATACTACATGGTCAGTTCTGCAATTTGTTAGTGTTTCTAGATCCCAAGTTTTGTTATCGACAGATGATGTAATTTGTTTAGTCGGTTTAGTTTTATTGTAATGGTGTTTGCATGATTCGCAATTTAGGCGATTGCATTTAAAAAATCCTTTTGTTTTATTGTGTAGCCAATTGGTGGTAGTTTTTATTGCTTTATTTTCCTTTAGTTTGCTTGGAGCAATAATTGCCCTTAAATTAGTGCTTTTTCTGAATACTATTTTCGGATTTGTTATAGTTATTTCATTTAGGAGGATGTCCTTTTTGAGTATGTGCCAGTGTTTCTTAAGAATATTCTTTATTGTATTGGCTCCCTCATTGTATGTTGTTATCATCAATGGCACATTATTTTGTTTCTTATTTTTCTTTTTAATATTCTTAAGCATGTTATTTCTATCCATTCTTTTCACTTTATTAAAGGCTTTTTTCACATTTTCTCTTTTATAGCCCTTACTTAGTAGCTTACATTCTAAAGATTTGGCTTCTTTAATGAAGTCTGCCTCCCTTGAGCAATTTCTTTTTATGCGTTGAAATTGTCCATAGGGGATACTCTGTAGCCACGCTGGATGATGGCTACTATGTGCATTAAGATAGCTGTTGCTGTCTGTTGCTTTACTATACAATTTGGTCTGGATGTTGTTGTTTTCTATATATAGAATGAGATCTAGAAACTCGATCTCTGTATCATTTGTTTTGTCTGTAAATGATAGATTGAATGTATTAGTGTTCATGTATTTGACGAAGTCCTCTATGGAGTGGGTGTTATCTTTCTCCCATATTATTATTATTTCACACATCAGGGATACCCCAGACACTATAAGTAAACTCACAGTTACAGAATGGCAAGAGAACTACTGCTGGCTAACTCTAGATGTCAGCTCTCTTTATACCAACATCCCACATATTAAAGGAATTCAGGCCCTAGACTATTGGCTTACCAAACTTACTAATCTAGACACAAATAAAATTACTTTCATTAAAGATGCAGCACTATTTACATTAGAAAAAAACTATTTTAAATTTTTAGAGGATTTCTATTTACAAATAGGAGGCACAGCAATGGGGACGAAATTCGCCCCCAGCTATGCCAACCTCTATATGGGCATGTGGGAAGATCTCTATATATGGAATAATAATTACAGAATGGCAAGAGAACTACTGCTGGCTAACTCTAGATGTCAGCTCTCTTTATACCAACATCCCACATATTAAAGGAATTCAGGCCCTAGACTATTGGCTTACCAAACTTACTAATCTAGACACAAATAAAATTACTTTCATTAAAGATGCAGCACTATTTACATTAGAAAAAAACTATTTTAAATTTTTAGAGGATTTCTATTTACAAATAGGAGGCACAGCAATGGGGACGAAATTCGCCCCCAGCTATGCCAACCTCTATATGGGCATGTGGGAAGATCTCTATATATGGAATAATAATCCTTATATGAAAAACATCAAGATCTTCCTTAGATTTATTGACGATATCATAATAATATGGGAGAAAGATAACACCCACTCCATAGAGGACTTCGTCAAATACATGAACACTAATACATTCAATCTATCATTTACAGACAAAATAAATGATACAGAGATCGAGTTTCTAGATCTCATTCTATATATAGAAAACAACAACATCCAGACCAAATTGTATAGTAAAGCAACAGACAGCAACAGCTATCTTAATGCACATAGTAGCCATCATCCAGCGTGGCTACAGAGTATCCCCTATGGACAATTTCAACGCATAAAAAGAAATTGCTCAAGGGAGGCAGACTTCATTAAAGAAGCCAAATCTTTAGAATGTAAGCTACTAAGTAAGGGCTATAAAAGAGAAAATGTGAAAAAAGCCTTTAATAAAGTGAAAAGAATGGATAGAAATAACATGCTTAAGAATATTAAAAAGAAAAATAAGAAACAAAATAATGTGCCATTGATGATAACAACATACAATGAGGGAGCCAATACAATAAAGAATATTCTTAAGAAACACTGGCACATACTCAAAAAGGACATCCTCCTAAATGAAATAACTATAACAAATCCGAAAATAGTATTCAGAAAAAGCACTAATTTAAGGGCAATTATTGCTCCAAGCAAACTAAAGGAAAATAAAGCAATAAAAACTACCACCAATTGGCTACACAATAAAACAAAAGGATTTTTTAAATGCAATCGCCTAAATTGCGAATCATGCAAACACCATTACAATAAAACTAAACCGACTAAACAAATTACATCATCTGTCGATAACAAAACTTGGGATCTAGAAACACTAACAAATTGCAGAACTGACCATGTAGTATACCTACTAGAATGTGACTGCAAGTTACAATACATAGGTCATACTATAAGACCCTATAAGGTGAGACTACTGGAACATATTAGAAATATCGAAAATGGGTTAAAGAAACACAGCGTATCAAATCACTTCAGATTAAAACATAATCTTGACCCTACATGCCTCAAAGGCACTATACTTGAACAAGTCAGAGAAGCTCCAGAAGGTATGAGTAAAGAGTTATATTTGAGACGGAGGGAAACCCTCTGGATTCACAAACTAGGGACCATGACTCCAAAGGGTCTGAACAGAGACATAGATATAGCCGCATACCTTGAACAGTAAAGATCATATTATTTGTTATTTTTACCTCCTTTAGCTATATTATTATTAATAAGTCAGTAAATCCAATAAATTAACCTCTATTAAATTAATACATAATCTTTACTCACTATAAGACTTACTCTTTAAATCTACTATCACATTAGTATTTACAGTATTTAGTCTACCCAATCAAACATATAGGAACTAACACTATAACTATATTAATCTATACACTATTCACAGTGGAATCTATATATATATCAGTAGACATATTAGTGGAAAACAGAAAACCAGTAATACTAATTTTTTAGTATACTAACATATACCCAACATTAAAGTGTTGTGTCTTTGACATACTATCCACTACAATAAGCTATGAAATATGTCATATATTATCCAAAACGGAGATATAGCTGTAGCACTTTTATGTAAAAACATCTGGATCTCTTCAATAATCTACTATGCACTGATTACTATATATAGCTATGGGATTTGAAATAGACTACATTTCCCAGCAGACTTAAAAAAGCACTTAGAAGCCGAGACAACTAGGCTCAGAGTACTCTATCATGCAGTTCTATGGGATAGAAAAGCAACTACATTTCCCAGAATGCAGAGAGACACGCTTAGAAGCCAAGACGTCTGCGCATGACGTCACCCGTATTGAGAACAGAACCGCAAAAGGCAAATAGCGGACAAACGGGGATAAAGAAACAACTAAAATTAGGTATATAAGAATCCGTAAGCCTAAGGCACCTCTTTAATAGCTGTGAGATATACGGACATACTCCTTTGACTATAAATACACTTACGTGACAGTAGGTCACATGAACCAATAGGATTCATCCTACATCTGGGCGTGCCGCCGCCCCGTAGGTATGAATAGGGACAGAACACACGCCTGAAACCACAACAAACCCCTCTGAGGAAGAAGGATACATAAACCTTTGAAACGCGTTAGGGTATTACTATTAGGGTACTACTATTAGGGTAACATTATTTACCTTTTTATTGACTTTTAAACTGCTTTTAAACTGTTTGGTTTTTTAAAGCTTGCATTTTATGTATGAACTGAGTTTCTGCTCTGTTACTAACTCTATATACTGCCTGACCTGCCAGAGTGTCACTGTATTAACCCATTTATGCATGCAGCATTGCTAACATTTGCATTAACAACCCTGATTGCTGACCAAACTAGCAATATATACCGGATATGTTATTTGCTATAATCTTACTTGGCTGAAATCACTACTTGTGACATCTAAGGAATACTAACTTTAATTTCTGACTGGCTTGGGACACAACTACCTGAGAATTCACCTCTAAACCTATGTGCTGTTATAATACCTCATACCAGTGAGGACATAAAATGTGAGTGTGATATATGTTATTTTTATACTATTATTGAATAAAACGGTATTACACTATTTTTGCTGTTTTCTGTCTTTCTGGGTATATATCTGGACAAGAAAGTTCATACCAAGACAAGAAAACCAAGCTCCAAGAGGCAATAAATACAGGAAGTTTCCTAAAGAAACCAGCACAAAGGGGACCCACATCCCATTCTACTCCAAGAGGCAGCGATTTTATACAGACCAGAACATCCAGGATTCATTCAACCACTAGATACATCCTCCAATGCGGCAAACTTACCTCATAGGATTGAGGTAACTTTTGGTAAGGGTATCTATTACGCCTTCATTACACTAGGATTCCAATATCCTATCAAAGACTCTAATATATATACGTATATTCATATACTTCTCTTCCCTTTTTTTTGTTTTCTTTACCCACCAACACTGCCGAGACTTTAATATTATTCAGTTTTTAAGAATCTCCATAAGCGCTGTTTACCCTTTGACTCCCATATATATATATATATATATATATATATATATATATATATATACACACACAGATGGATTTCTTAGAGTGCTACCCTGTTCCTATCCTAACAGCTAGAAGGTGTGACTGATCTCATCAGTAAATGTTTCTGCTGTGCAAAATGAGAAACAAAACGGCATACATTGCCTTTAGTTGTGTATAATTTTTTTCTGTTTGTATAGAACAATGTAACATAAGCATGCTAGGATTTTACATAATTCATAAAGATTTGGATCCACCTCACAGCTGAGAATTGCAAGACAAGCTCAATTAGGATCAACTGAGAAGCAACTATCTTGTAACCATTAATGGGACAGTTTAACCTAATTTTTTAGGATCTTTTTTAAGGATCTATTTTAACTGCTGGAGTGTATGAAATAATTTACAAATAGCTGCTTTTATTTGATTTCAGCATTTAAAATAGATGATTTTCCCCGTGGTATCCCTACCTATTCTGAAGGTTTATATACTTAAGTATAGATTTAAAAAAAAAAAAAACTGTGTAAGCATAGCTAGCAGAAGTAATTACACCCCCAGTAGTAGGTAGAAGAGATAAGCAATAAAATGCTAGTTTTCAATTGTTCTAAAAATTGGGCTTTGGTTTACAGAGTTAAGATAAAGAAGCAGATGTGTGTACAGAAAGTAATAAACTAAGGAGATTTAAGTTTAATGCAAGCTTAACCAATTTTGATGGGTTGTTGTTTCAAAGAACAAAACCATATATTTTAAATACAAACATAAACTTAAAGGAGCAATTTATCACACGTTATACTCTGCAGCTGGTATAACAAGCCATTTGAAACACATTAAGTTAAAAACAATTTTACAGCACATTGTCCCTTTAAGTCTTAATGCATTGTTTTAAGGATATTGGCATTACAAAAATACCTGCAAAACCTTAATAAGCAGACAAATTTAAATAGATAAAAATACTCCCTCTATAAATCAGTTGACTCTAACATATTGAAAGACTAAAATGGTTAAAGAAAAACAAAAAAAATAAAAATGAGACAACTTAGTCCACTTTAACATAGTAATACTTAGCTGCCAGTAGAAACACTTCACTGGGGCAATTGCGATTTTATAAATTCCACATGCTTGAATGAGATTTAGCTGAAAAAAACCCAACCACTACTCTAGAACAAACTCCTTGGAATGCCCACTGCCACCTTCTCATTCACATCTGTGAGGTTTCCGGGACAGTTCTCATTATTCCCAGCAATACTACTTTACCCTACTAAAAAAATAATAATAATAAGAATAATAAGAATATTTGACTATTACAAACATTTACATAAATCATTTTGCAGGCGTGTTTCTTAAGTGTTGCAGTTCAAATGATTAATGTCCCCAGTTGCTTGTGGGGTTTTTTACTGTGTGAGATAGCATGTTAATGTTAGGAATAGCTACTAACAGAAAGCTAGAAAATACAGGTATTAGCCTCATAAAGTTCAAACAAGATCTCACTTTAACAATGAAGGGTCTTCAGCAGAGCATCCTTAAAATTAGCCAGTGCTGGTTGTAAAAAACAATATTGCACCCACGTTAACTTGTGCACGCATTACAAGTTTAAAAGTAAATACGTTCACTTAAGCACAAACTAAATTTGCTTGCATAGGGTTAGCATGAGTGGAGACCAAACGTAAGAGTTAAAAAAAATGTGCACCAAGCACAACATAAATACATTAAAATAAAGTGTTACACTCATATTGACACTATCTGATACAAATTATTTATATAAATATTAATACAATTTTTTTTATAAGAGTTGGTATTTAACAAGGTGTTTGAAAGGAGAGTGCTATATTGTATATATATTTATATATGTCTAAATATGTTTATGTATGTATATATATATATATATATATATATATATATATATATATATATATATATGTGTGTGTATATATATATATATATGTGTATTTATATATGTATATACATACATGTACATATATACCATACACTTTGGAGCCCTTTCCACTCAATAACCTTAAAGGGACACTGAACCCATATTTTTTCTTTTGTGATTCAGATAGAGCATGAAATTTTAATCAACTTTCTAATTTACTCCTATTATCAAATTTTCTTTATTCTCTTGGTATCTTTATTTGAAATGCAAGAATGTAAGATGACGGACCATTTTTGGTGAACAACCTGGGTTGTTCTTGCTGATTGGTGGATAAATTCATCCACCAATTAAAAAGTGCTGTCCAGTGTCCTGAACCAAAAAAGCTTAGATGCCTTCTTTTTCAAATAAAGATAGCAAGAGAATGAAGAAAAATAATAGGAGTACATTTGAAAGTTGCTTAAAATTGAATGCTATGGGGCCTATCTATCAAGCTCTGAATGAAGCTTGAGGGCCCGTGTTTCTGGCGAGCCTGCAGGCTCGCCAGAAACAGCAGTTATGAAGCAGCGGTCTAATGACCGCTGCTCCATAACCCTGTCTACCTGCTCTGAGCAGACAGACAGACATTGCCACAATTCAACCCGATGGAGTACGATCGGGTTGATTGACACCCCCCTGCTGGCGGCACCGAATCTGCAGGGGGCGGCGATGCACCAGCAGCTCACAAGAGTTGCTGGTGCAATGCTGAATATGAGAAGCGTATTGCTCTACGCATTCAGCGAGGTCTGTCGGACCTGATCCGCACTGTCAGATCAGGTCCAACAGACCTTTGATAAATAGGCCTCTAAATCTGAATCACAAAAGAAAAAATTGGGTTCAGTGTCCCTTTAAAACAAGAAAATCATTGTTATTCAATTTTAATATTTAATAATGTCTTTTACTGTGTATTTATTGTAAATATTTTACATTCTAATGTTATTCACAACATAGAAAATGTTCTTTGTATTTATATATATATTTATATTTATTTATTTAAAAATGAATCATATATAGATAGAAATATATATTTAAAAATAAAAATAACAATTTATTCTATGTAAAGAACATTGGAATGTAAAATATTCATAATTTCCTTCAAGTTTAGCGCTTTAGGTCTAACTAAGTGTTGGGCTAATGCGTAAGCTAAAAGTGATTTTTTTTTTTGGGGGGGGGGGGAGTGTGCTCCATTAAAGTGGGGAGAAGAAATTAACTCGGCCGCCATATCCTGAAGTTATTTTTTTTTTTTTATCGTGTTACTTACTAATCTGTCCCTGAGTCAAATCTGTTTAATAAGAATCAAGGGCTGGGAAATACTTTTCTTTTGTTTCTAAGCTATTACTAAACCCTCACACCTCCAAAAATGTTTTACTAAACAGCTAAGTATAATATAAAATGTAATAAAACTAATATCTGCTTCTGCCTCTCTATGTGTATGAGTTTTAGAATATAGTAAAAGTACAAATCCCCAAATCTGGAATTCCAAAATCCAAACTTATTCTGAAATCCAAACTTTTTAAATTAATATTTTTTTTCCAAAACAAAACTATCAAAAGTTACTATTTTTCCCCAACTGTAAGTCACAATCTTCTCTGTCTGTGTCTTTGGTTTGTTTTTTGTATTCTAAAATGCAAATAAAAGTCTATATTTATTTAAAAAACGACTATTATCTCTCTGATTAAATCACTGTACTTTAATCCTAAGGGTACTATGTATACGTAATAAAAATGATTTAAAATGACCTATAGGTTGCATGTATAAACTGTATTATGACATGAGATTGTTGCCTACTGCCATAAGATATTGCTTATACTTGGTTCTATCCCCTCTACAAACTGTCCCATTTTAAAGATGCAAATACTCAAAAATCCAAACTATTCTGAAATCCAAACTTTTTTTTTCCCCAAGCAGTTTGGATAAAGTGTTTTTTTACCTGTAAAAGAATAGCCATTAACCCCTATGCCTTACAAATGTTAAATATGCTTGAATACTTGTGTTTATATGGTGTATTATATATAACAGCATAAAACATAGGACTTCAATGCAGCTGAACCATTTGTCTTGTTTGTTACCGCATGATAGATCATCATCCAGCATTAAGCAACTCATAGAAACATAAATGATCTCCACCACATGTTGCTATTAATATCCTCTCATTCTATCATTTATTTTTAATATATCATTTCTCAAACTTCAATTTCTTGATTAAAAGCAATTTGTGAAGTGTTGCTTGCTATAACATCAGTAAGAGATGACTGAGCAAAAAAGCACCAAAAAAAATAAAAAAATAAACATAACATTAGTTATGATTAGAAACTGATTAAATCTGTGCTACATGACTTTAAGGGGCCGAATTATCAAGCTCCGAATGGAGCTTGATGCCCCTGTTTCCGCGTGAGCCTTCAGGCTCCCTGGAAACAGCAGTTACAAAACAGCGGTCTAAAGACCGCTGCTCCACAACTTGCCCGCCTGCTCTGAGGCTGCGGACATCAATCCGCCCAATCCTATATGATCGGGCTGATTGACAACCCCTGCTAGTGACATATTGGCTGCGAATCTGCAGGGGGCAGCATTGCACAAGCAGTTCACAAGAACTGCTTGTGCAATGATAAATGCAGACAGCGTACGATGTCGACATTTACCGATGTGCGACGGACATGATACGCTACATCGTATCATGTCCATCCGCACTTTAATAAATCGGCCCCTAAAAATGTAATTATATGCTGTTATTTAGAGTATCACAGTTTTGTTTTTTCACACTATATTTTTGTTTAATCAAGTCTTCAAGTGATTTTCTACTAAGGTTCCTTATTAGGAATTGTTATATCAGGCATCAGAAAACATCTATGCTGAATCATGTCTGCATAACGGGCCAAGGTCTGGACTTATAACTAACAGATAAAAGGAAAACAGCTATTTTACACACACACACATATACTATACATATGATTTTTTTTTTACCTGGTAATACATTGATTATTGCCAGGACTGCACTCTTATATTGGCTGGGTACACATTCCCTGACCCTGCAATACTCGCAATACTCACAGCCCTGGGTGCTCACCAGCACTCACAGCCAGCTGCCCAGCTTTTAGTGACTCAGGCAGTTAACCACAGATAAGCTTGGGTGCAAAGCCCATAGGATGACACCAAGGTCTCTTTCTCCCTGGCTCCCTAACCTACAGCCATACACAAGCATGCCTTCAACAAAACACACTGAGCTACAAAAAAGGGTGACACAGGATGATTTAAAAACAAGATACAATATAATATAAGAATGAGGAAGAAGAAGCGCTGAGTCTTTAGGTAGATATAAGGAGTTTTATTAGGAGCAGACTTCCATACTAGACATCAGGTAGTTCCTATCTTACGCGTTTCGCGCATGAGCACATGCGCTTCATCAGAGATATTGGTTCCTGCTGCTGGATGTCAATTTATAGGTGTTAAGGGCCAATGGGAGGTGTAAAGATAGGTGTGTACTTGTTAACCCTTGTTGTATAAGATAAACTGTATAAGCTAGTGGGTAGGGGATAACACACCAAAGTACAAAGTATAATATAGATTAGAGGCTGCTATAATGCTAGTGAGCTGAAACTTTGTTCAAACTCATAGAAATTATGAAAAACAAGACAGATAATGCGCAATGCACTCTTCATAATCCTTGTTTTTAGAATATATATATATATATATATACAACACACAGAGAAAACCCAGCACTCACTTACAAGCTCTCAGCTAAGATTTAAAAGCAAAACTGGAAAGGTTAGTCACCGCATCTGGCCAAATGGGACAAGCTCAGGTACCACGTCAAGGTCCTCTCCAATACCTGAGACCCTAAAACAGCCACACAATGCAAGCTTTCAAATCCAAACAAACTGAAAACAAAAAAAGGGTGCACAGGAATATGTAATCACCCTAGACATATACAAAACACGGAAGGGAACTGCACTCTCATACCGGACCGGGTACACATCCTATGACCCTGCAACATGCTCAGCCCTGGGTGCCACTGGCACTCACAGGAAGCTGTGCTGTCCCCAGAGCCACAAGCAGTTAACCCCAGACAGGTCTGGGTGCAAGAACCATAGGGAAAATTACAAAACAAATTAATACAACACACAGAGAAAACCCAGCACTCACTTACAAGCTCTCAGCTAAGATTTAAAAGCAAAACTGGAAAGGTTAGTCACCGCATCTGGCCAAATGGGACAAGCTCAGGTACCACGTCAAGGTCCTCTCCAATACCTGAGACCCTAAAACAGCCACACAATGCAAGCTTTCAAATCCAAACAAACTGAAAACAAAAAAAGGGTGCACAGGAATATGTAATCACCCTAGACATATACAAAACACGGAAGGGAACTGCACTCTCATACCGGACCGGGTACACATCCTATGACCCTGCAACATGCTCAGCCCTGGGTGCCACTGGCACTCACAGGAAGCTGTGCTGTCCCCAGAGCCACAAGCAGTTAACCCCAGACAGGTCTGGGTGCAAGAACCATAGGGAAAATTACAAAACAAATTAATACAACACACAGAGAAAACCCAGCACTCACTTACAAGCTCTCAGCTAAGATTTAAAAGCAAAACTGGAAAGGTTAGTCACCGCATCTGGCCAAATGGGACAAGCTCAGGTACCACGTCAAGGTCCTCTCCAATACCTGAGACCCTAAAACAGCCACACAATGCAAGCTTTCAAATCCAAACAAACTGAAAACAAAAAAAGGGTGCACAGGAATATGTAATCACCCTAGACATATACAAAACACGGAAGGGAACTGCACTCTCATACCGGACCGGGTACACATCCTATGACCCTGCAACATGCTCAGCCCTGGGTGCCACTGGCACTCACAGAAAGCTGTGCTGTCCCCAGAGCCACAAGCAGTTAACCCCAGACAGGTCTGGGTGCAAGAACCATAGGGAAAATTACAAAACAAATTAATACAACACACAGAGAAAACCCAGCACTCACTTACAAGCTCTCAGCTAAGATTTAAAAGCAAAACTGGAAAGGTTAGTCACCGCATCTGGCCAAATGGGACAAGCTCAGGTACCACGTCAAGGTCCTCTCCAATACCTGAGACCCTAAAACAGCCACACAATGCAAGCTTTCAAATCCAAACAAACTGAAAACAAAAAAAGGGTGCACAGGAATATGTAATCACCCTAGACATATACAAAACACGGAAGGGAACTGCACTCTCATACCGGACCGGGTACACATCCTATGACCCTGCAACATGCTCAGCCCTGGGTGCCACTGGCACTCACAGGAAGCTGTGCTGTCCCCAGAGCCACAAGCAGTTAACCCCAGACAGGTCTGGGTGCAAGAACCATAGGGAAAATTACAAAACAAATTAATACAACACACAGAGAAAACCCAGCACTCACTTACAAGCTCTCAGCTAAGATTTAAAAGCAAAACTGGAAAGGTTAGTCACCGCATCTGGCCAAATGGGACAAGCTCAGGTACCACGTCAATATATATATATATAGTCCTGAAACAAAGATGCACTCTCAGAGTTTTCCAAACAGAGTCAGCTTTATTAGATGATGTTTCAGAGATATAACATCCCTTTCATTCATCTAATAAAGCTGACTCTGTTTGGAAAACCCGGAGAGTGCATCTTTGTTTCAGGACTATTGTATGCTTTTTTGCACCCAGGTGGCTGAACTTGGAGGGAGGATTCATTATTTTCTGCTTATATATATATATATATATATATATATATATATATATATATATATATATATATATATATATATATATATATATATATAGATAGATATATAAAACACAGGAATGGACCGCACTCAAAGACTGGACTGGGTACACATCCTAAGCCACAGCAAACTCCACAGCCCTGAACACTGACAGACAGCTTCAAATTTCCCAGCAACCCAGGCAGTTAACCCCAGAGCAGCCTGGGTGACAGGCCCACAGGGAAGCATTACAAACATTATCAAGACAACACACAGAAAATGTTTGGAATGCTTCCCTGCAGGCCTGTGAACTTTGCAGTTATCTGTCAGTGTTCAGGGCTGTGGAGTTTGCTGTGGCTTAGGATGTGTACCCAGTCCAGTCTTTGAGTGCGGTTTTGTATTTACATAGGGGAGGTTACAAAAGCCTGTGTCACCCTGGGAGGTTCCCAGTTGGTTTGTTTGGAAATATGCATTGTGTGGGTGCTGGTTTAGGGTCCCAGGAAGGGGGAGACCTTGTCGTGGTCCTGGGCTTGATCCTTTTGGCGCCAAATGTAACTGACTTCCCCCAGTTTTGCTTTTAAACATTACTGTGAATCTGCTGGCGAGTGCCAGGTTTTCTGTGTGTATATATATATATATATATATATATATATATATATTTATATATATATATATATATATATATATATTTATATATATATATATATATATATGAATATATATTGGTCCTCTGAAAATCCGGATCCGTTGTGTATCTAAATGGATTTCTAAATAATGGCAGGCACTCAGAGAAAGGTTCCAATACCTTTATTGTGTTCAAAGCTGCTCAAAGCACATAACGTTTCGGCCCCTCACAGAGGCCTTGGTCACATGCATGCACCAAGCATATATACAACATACCCCTAGTGTGGTTAAATGGTTAAATATATCCCCCTAATCCTTACCTGACTCGTCACATGCATCCAGTGTCATGGCAACGTAACCAAGCTTCGCCCATAACTACTGCACAAACTCAATCACGATTCTGGGTACTCATGACACCCGCTGATGACATCATAGTTGATATCCGTCAGCATGACAACAGGCAATCATAGAGTAATACTAAATAGCATGTAATCAGCGTATATGCATTGTTGGGGGCATATGACGAAATTGGCAAAGTGCCTATATAAAAAATTATAATATATACAACATGTCGCTAGCAAAATTAGTAGATCACACCTCATAACTGTGTGAAAAACTTATAGGAACCAAAAGCTCTAAGTGAGTTAATTGGAACCAGATTGTACTGCCCACTAAGCCAAATGATCCTATATAGTAATATTGCTAAACAGCATTACAATTTAAAAGCAACATGCCTCAAGGACATGGTAGAGAAACATATAGATGAGGAGAGGAAGCCCACAGTAATATTTATAAAAGCAGCTGTAGTTCACCATCATATTTAATCCTCTAGGAGTAATTGTGTCCTACTTATGGATCCATCTTGACTCCATCCTTAATAAGGCTCTAGCTCGATCACCACCACATCTAGATCTTGGTATGTGTTCAATCAATATTGTTCTCATGGATGAGATTGCATGTCCGGCTTGTTGGAAGTGCCCTGCCACAGGTTGGTCTGATCCACCTTTTTCAAATGCTAGTCTAATAGCAGACTTGTGGTTTGCCAGTCTTATTCTGAACGTGGCAATGGTTTTACCCACATAATACAGAGAACATAGACAAATAATAATATATATTACATGATCCAATGTACATGTCAAACAATGGCGAATAGAGAATAAATGGTTGGTATGTGGATGGTGAAACCGATTCCCTGTAATCAAGCTATTACATGTTGTGCAGGTTCCATACCTATGCCATCCCTTTTTTCCTTGTGGTAGCCAACTGTTCTTTTGATAACATTGAACCGGGTTTGTCTTCACCAGAAGGTCTTGCAGATTTCTCGATCTCTTATAAACCAAACTTGGTGGTGGAGTGTTAGAAAACGGTAAACTCATATCAGAGGATAATATAGGTCAATGCTGTTTAACAATCTTCTGGATGCCCCCCGAGGCTGGCGTGTATGTTGTGATGAAGTTGAGCCTAGTATCAACTCGTTGTGGTTTGGAGGTGATGGTTTGTTGTGTGAAGGTATATGCCATCTCACACTGTGCATTAACAATAGACCCTGGGTATCCCCTGTCAAGCGTTGGGACATCATATCCAGTTGTTTCTTCTTGTGGACCTCCTCGGTGTTATTGCGAACAACACACAGAAGCTGAGTGGAGATAACCCCTGTTTTCTGAAACCTTGGGTGAAAGCTAGAGAAATGCAGTAAAGAATTCTTATCGGTGGGCTTACTGTACAGTGTGGTATGTAATTTGAGTCCTAAATTGGTATTTCTTTTGTATATTTCAACATCCAAAAAGTGGATTTTATCAGGATCACTGTCCAGTTTAAAACGGACAGTGGACTCAATAGTTTTTAGATGGTTAAACCACTGTGTTAGAGTATCCACCCCACCTCCCCAAATCAAAAAGATATTGTCGATGTAGCGATGGTAGAAATTGATGGAGTCCTGTTCTGGAAGAAGAATATGTTCGTGTTCATACATTGACATGTATATATTTGCATACAATGGGGTCAATGATTGCAAATAAAAATTATTCTCAAAACGAAAATAATTCTCTTCCAGACAGAACTCCATCAAGTGTATCAAAAACTTGTGTAGTATTCATTCTGCGTCAGGATTCTTCTGACCATCTCCAAACCATGTCCATGGGGGATGATTGTATACAAGTTGATGACATCCATTGTCACCAGGATGTCAGTCAACTGTATATCATACAAAGCACTAAGCTGTGAGATGAGTTCAGAAGAATCTCTGAGAAAAGAGGAGGTGGATTGAATGACAGGCTTCAAGAAGTGGTCAATATACTCCGCTAGGGGTTGAAACAATGATCCCCTAGCTGACACAATCGGGTGCTCAGGGGGATTGGATAGGGATTTATGTATCTTGGGTAATAGATATAGGATGGGGCAGATTGGATTATTCACTGTCAGAAACCTATATGTGTCATCATCAATGATATTGACACTGAATGCCAAACCCAAGAACTTATCAACCTGTTGTTTAAAAGTAGTAGTAGGATTGAATGTCATTTTGCTGTAAGTCGAATCATCATCAAGTTGGCGTAAAGCCTCTGCATCATATTGGGCATAATCTAACAACACAATGGCGCCACCCTTGTCCGCAAGCCTAATCACAATGGTGCTATCCTCTTTTAGAGTTTTTAACGCTGAAAGCGATGCAGATCAACTTGCAAATCAAAGGCATCATATTTAGGGGTGGGAACAAAAGTAAGACCCTTATTTAATAGTGAGTATTTCTCTGGAGTTGTAATAGATTGATTACAGGGGATCGATTTCACCATCCACATACCAACCATATATTCTTAATTCACCATCATTTGACATGTACATCGGATCATGTAATATATATATAATTATTTGTCCATGTTCTCTGTATTACGTGGGTAAAACCATTACCACGTTCAGAGAAAGACTGGCGAACCACAAGTCTGCTATTAGGCTAACATTTGAAAAATGTGGATTGGACCAACCGGTGGTATGGCACTTTCAACAAGCTGGACATGCAATCTCATCCATGAGAACAATATTGATTGACCACATTCCGAAATCTAGACATGGTGGCGATCGAGCTAGAGCCTTATTAAGGATGAAGTTGAGATGGATCAATATATTAGACACAATTACTCCTAAAGGATTAAATTTGATGGTGGACTACAGCTGCTTTTATAAATAGGACTGTGGGCTACATTTCCTCATTTATATGTTTCTCTACCATGTCCTTGAGGCACGTTGTTTTTAAAATGTAATGCCGTTTAGCAATATTACTATATAGGATCATTTGGCTTAGTGTACTGTAAAATCTGGTTCTAATCAACTTACTTAGAGCTTTTGGTTCCTATAAGTTTTTCACACAGGAGTTATGAGGTGTGATCTACTAATTTTGCTAGCGACATTATCATTTTGTATATAGGCACTTTGCCAATTTCGTCATATGCCCCCAACAATGCATATACACTGATTACACGCTATTTAGTATTATCGTATGGTTCCCTGTTGTCATGCAGACTGATATCAACTATGATGTCATCAGCGGGTGCCATGAGTACCCGGAATTGCGATTGCGCAGTAGTTATGTGCCAAGCTTGGTTACGTTGCCATGACACTGGACACACTTTGATGATGCATTTGCATTTAGATGCGGTACAGCTGAATATTGTAAGCGAGGCATTCACAGGCTTATGTAACGAGTCAGGTAAGGACTAGGGGTATATATTTAGCCATACTAGGGGTATGTTGTATATAAGTTTTGTGCATACATGTGACCAAGGCCTATGTGTGGGGCTGAAATGTTATGTGCTTTGAACACAATAAAGGAGTTGGAACTTTTCTCTGAGTGCCTGACATTATTTGGAAATCCATTTGGATACACACCGGATCCTGATTTTCAGAGGACCAATTTTGAATGTTTTATAGCAGTACACCAAGGTGATGCTTGCGATTGTTGAGTGCTGATCTCCTTTGTTGAATATATATATATATATATAAATTAAAGAGATGGGTGGATTGGCGCAAAAACTGGTGTATACATTTTTTTCCTTAATAGTGATAGTTTTGATAAACAAATATAAATATGAGTATTAATATGGTTCAATATATAGTGGACCTCTTAGGTGACCAAAGTAGCCAGTGGTAACGCAATGTTAGTGTTGATTTACACATACATTGAACAGCAAGAATTTTTTATATCAATCAATAAACCTTTAGAAAATCTTTAAAAAATATAATAGAATTCATATGCCTATAACACTGGGGTTAAGAACAGGAATAAAAGATTTATCATAGAGTTTCCTTGAAAGTCCCAGCAATTAATGAATAATATAAAAGTTCATATTGCACATAAAGTTGATTAAACAAAACAAAAATAATTAATAACTAGATGGCCAGGATCCCGGTCCCTTTTGGGTCTCTACTTACACTTTTCTACCTCAATCGATATGAGGTAAGGGCCGCACAGTATTGAGAGTCTGGTCCCAGACACCGGGTGAAGCTAGTCTCCTGGAGATGTTGTCAAACTTTGTCCAAAGATGTGATTCCAGATTACATAAAACACAAATTAAGAAAGGGATAATGCAACACATTTTTATTCATTAAAAACATACAACGAATAGCCAAACATTAGTTTGCTCACATTTAAGAACCTCAATAGGTATAAGGTAATTCAAGACAGTTTTCAACAAAAATAGGTGCACAAGTCTCCCAAATTAAATCAGTAGTTGGACAAGCTGATTTAAAAACTTGGCGTTCTTTCAGTAATAATCCTTACGTGTTTCAAAGGTTAGTGCTATATGCTCCTTCTTCATCAGAGGAAAAAGGTCATTTTTCCTCTGATGAAGAAGGAGCATATAGCACTAACCTTTGAAAATAATGGGTGCTTATGTTTGCAATGAAAATGAGGGTGCAATGTGTGCAGTGATAATGAGGGTGCAATGTGCGCAGTGCAAATGAGGGTGCAGTGTATGCAGTGAGAATATGGGTGTTTGTGTTTGAAGTGGGAATGAGAGTGCAATGTGATGTGTGCAAAGAGAATGATGGTGCAGTGTGTGCAGTGAGAACGATGGTGCCGTGTGTGCAGTGGGAACGAGGGTGCCATGTGCGCAGTGGGAATGAGGATGCCTTGTGCACAGTGGGAACAAGGGTGCCGTGTGTGCAGTGGGAACGAGGGTTCCATGTGCGCAGTGGGAACGAGGGTGCAGTGTGCGCAGGGAGAACGAGGGTGCCATGTGCGCAGGGAGAACGAGGGTGCCGCGTGCGCAGGGAGAATGAGGGTGCCGTGTGCGCAGTGGGAACAAGGGTAAAGTGTGGGCAGTGGGAAATAGGGTGCCATGCACACAGAGAATGAGGAAGAATGAAGGTGTTGACATTGCAGCGGCAATACAATTTTTTTTTGTAGAATTCAAAATTTTCAGAAATGTTATAAGGAATGTTACCTTTTCAAATGTGTAATCTTGCAGAAAAAGAGTTGAGGTAAAATGACCTTGTTTTATAAAGTTAGACATATGTTGAAGATTTCAGTTTTAGCTACTATTAACTGAAAAACTACGACAGAGCAAATTTGTATCACTAAATCATTACATTTTACTAAATCTCTAGGTATTACTGCTGAACTTTAGTGACAGCATGTTCTGCAGTGCTTAACAGATGATCGGTTATGTTTAAGACTAGGATCATAAAACCTCTGTTCAAAGATACAAAAGGAGATTCTGCTTCTGAAAACCTTAAAATCGAAATAAGCCATAAGCATGTGACATTCTACACTCTACATTCTGCTCTTGGAAGGTTCATTTTCAGCCCTATCATTTTTTGTTTGGCTCAAAGATAAATGTCCTGTTTTACTTTATAAGTACATCTTTATTATTCTCCATAGAATACCTCACTATTTACTAGAGATGTGCAGTTGGCTTTAGAAAAATACAAATGTGTCTGGATTTAAGATGATTTGGTGATTTTGCCAATACAAGAACACCCAAATACATTATTGGATGAAATGTAAAAAGCGAGAACGATTGCTTGACCAAATTGATTAGTTAGTTTGTGCCATTTGGCACCAAAAAGAGGTGCAGGAATGGGCAATAAAGGTGGGAAGGAGCTTATAATGTTTAACTAATTAGCTCTTTTGTTTGTAATGATGTACCCCCTGTACCCTATATTGATGTACCCCCAGTACCCTGTAATGATGTGCCCACTGTACCCTGTAATAATGTACCCCCTGTACCCTGTAATGATGTACCCCCTGTACTTTGTAATAATGTACCCCCTGTACCCTGTAATGATGTAACCCCTGTACCCTGTAATGATGTACCCCCTGTACCCTGTAATAATGTACCCCCTGTACTTTGTAATAATGTACCCTCTGTACCCTGTAATAATGTACCCCCTGTACTTTGTAATAATGTACCCCCTGTACCCTGTAATGATGTACCCCCTGTACCCTGTAATAATGTACCCCCTGTACTTTGTAATAATGTACCCTCTGTACCCTGTAATAATCTGCCCCCTGTACCCTGTAATAATGTACCCCCTGTACCCTATATTGATGTACCCCCAGTACCCTGTAATGATTTGCCCCCTGTACCCTGTAATAATGTACCCTCTGTACCCTGTAATGATGTACCCCCTGTACTTTGTAATAATGTACCCCCTGTACCCTGTAATGATGTAACCCCTGTACCCTGTAATGATGTACCCCCTGTACCCTGTAATAATGTACCCCCTGTACTTTGTAATAATGTACCCTCTGTACCCTGTAATAATGTACCCCCTGTACTTTGTAATAATGTATCCCCTGTACCCTGTAATGATGTACCCCCTGTACCCTGTAATGATATACCCCCTGTACCCTGTAATAATGTAACCCCTGTACTTTGTAATAATGTACCCCCTGTACCCTGTAATAATGTACCCCCTGTACTTTGTAATAATGTACCCCCTGTACCCTGTAATAATGTACCCCCTGTACCCTGTAATGATGGTATCCCCTGTACCCTGTAATAATGTACCCCCTGTACCCTGTAATGATGTACCCCCTAGTACCCTGTAATAATGTACCCCCTGTACCCTGTAATGATGTACCCCCTAGTACCCTGTAATGATGTACCCCCTAGTACCCTGTAATGATGTACCCCCTGTACCCTGTAATGATGTACCCCCTGTACTTTGTAATAATATACCCCCTGTACCCTGTAATGATGTACCCCCTGTATCCTGTAATGATGTACCCCCTAGTACCCTGTAATAATGTAGCCCCTGTACCCTGTAATGATGTACCCCCTGTAATAATGTACCCCTTGTACCCTGTAATAATGTAGCCCCAGTACCCTGTAATGATGTACCCCCTGTAATAATGTACCCCTTGTACCCTGTAATGATGTAGCCCCTGTACCCTGTAATGATGTACCCCCTGTAATAATGTACCCCCTGTACCCTGTAATGATGTACCCCCTAGTACCCTGTAATAATGTAGCCCCTGTACCCTGTAATGATGTACCCCCTGTACCCTGTAATGATGTACCCCCTATACCCTGTAATAATGTACCCCCTGACCACTCATGTCTCCACCATCCCTTTTCCAATCCTGCCATAGTATTATTCATGATTGATGTTATGTGATCTAGTCATTGACTTAAATTTAATCAACCGTTATATGTTCTGTTAGCATTGGGAGATAGGTTTTTTTAATTGTTTGACTTCTATAATGTAAGAGTTTTGTTAAATTCACAATTATATAGTAGCTTTTACCAATGGAAATAAGGGCAGCAAATATGAAATTAATATGTGTATAAAACAATTGCTCACATGAACGAAATTTAGCAAAACCAAACGTAAAAATATCCAAAACAAATCTTTCAGACAAAACTAATTTTTCAACTGTGCTTATCTCAATCCATTCTTACTTTTCTCTCACCCAGTCTCTCCCCCACATGTAGTGGATATAAACGTTTTTCTCTGTGGTCCCAATATATCAGATAAACATACTAATCAACCATTTTAAAGCTATGGCTAAAACGATACAGAGTGAAAAACATAAAACAGGGACACATTATAGCACAGATCTTATGTTTGTAAAGTGTCAGGAAATTACATAGGGCTAGAAAGTACAATAGATGTTGGCTAATATTCTGTACCATTAAATATGTGCAAAACATGTATTATTACCTCAGAATATTCCCTCTACAATTTTTTTATAATTGAATGAATGTTGTGAGTGTTCTCTTCAAATATGGTGTTAATAAAGTTATTTTAATGCAACAAAATATTGGTGTTTGCAACATGCAGGAAATTATCAATGCCCAATATTTTAAAAGAAAATAAAACTAATCCAAAAAATGCATTTTTAAGCCGATTTTTTTTTAGTAAAAAATGTTACTTATGATAATAATGAGTATAAAACAAACATTAATTTTACATTTATTCCATCTAGTCTCTCTTCCTCTACATGGTTAGCATTCAGCTCCTTGTTTTGTCTGATTGAGGCCACCATGCAATAACCCGGGCCGTCTCTTTAGTGCTTTTTGATAGTGATGAATGAGAGACTTGTTCATGTGTCTTATCACATTGTTGATGATTCTATTCGAGCCTCCACTTTACAGCAAATTAATTGGACTTTAAATAATATGAAAGCCATGTGGTTGCAAGATAATTTATCATTGCAAAGTAGATCCACTTTACAGTTTTAACTTAGGAACTGCTACTGATGTAGAGATTGTGATCCCAGTCACTAGTGAATGCAAACACCTCTGTAACATCCAGCTCTTTATTAATTGACAGAAATATTTATGCTACTCAACAATGGTTATTTGGTTAGGGCAGTGATATCTAGTAACGGGACATGTTAGTGCAATAATAAAATGCTTTTAAATTATTACACTAATGCTACTTAGTAAAGAAGTGTCTAACTTCCACACCAGGGTTAAACTTATAACTGTACAAGTGAAGAAATAGTAAGGGCGCTAAGAAAGCTAAAGATATCAGAGATATGCAAGTGGAGTTAATACAGTGTTCTAACTCAAGAGTACATATATATATATTAATATATATATATATATATATATATATATATATATATATATATATATATATATATATATATATATATATATATATATATATATATATATATGTGTGTGTGTGTAGTGTTGATTAGTAAGCAAATAAACATTCATATGAAAAAAATATCTGAAAAATCATATAAAATAATCTAAGAGACATCAAAAATGAAAAAATATAAATAAAAAAATGAAAAGAGATGGATTAAATATAGGGGCGT
The DNA here is from genome assembly GCF_027579735.1 of Bombina bombina. Taxonomy (NCBI): domain Eukaryota; kingdom Metazoa; phylum Chordata; class Amphibia; order Anura; family Bombinatoridae; genus Bombina; species Bombina bombina. The sequence goes on from NC_069504.1 coordinate 973,338,876, forward strand.
CTCCCTAATGAGTGTACACAATCTAAAAAGTCAACAGGGGTAATTATACAAAGTCTAAAATCACAGTCTAAAATGACATAAGCATATGATTCTCAAGGTGTGTACAGTATCATAAAATTAGCATTAACATGAAGCTTTCCTGAATGTATACAGTATCGTAAGCGAGTCAGACTAATACAAACAGCTAAGGTTAATCATAAAGGTTAGGAAACTAAAAGGCAGATAATTGCAACATGAAATCTCCACATTGGCGTCTTTGACAATTAAAAGTCTGTGGTGAGTAGCAAAGAAATATTGGTGACAAAGGAAAGCAAAGTTTCACTCTTGAGCAAACGTATGACATGTGGAACAAAATTGCAGCAAAGTTATATGTGATCCTGAAGTAGGATGGTGCAATATGCAAACGGAATAGTAGTCACCTTTAGCTCCTGTACCTCTGCAGAGTTGGTACTGTGTGTCGGCTGTGGGTTTGTAGATCAACCGCAATATTTTCACTTTTGAGTTACAACACTGTATTAACTCCACTTGCATATCTCTGATATCTTTAGCTTTCTTAGCGCCCTTACTCTTTCTTCACTTGTACACTTGTTTCCGAATAGAAAGAAGGATCTATTCTTTTGTAAGGAGTTTGTTATCTTTGAACTTTGCGCTCTACTAGACCCCCCCTTTTTTCTCACTTAAACCTATAACTGAAACGCTATTGAATCTTCTAAGCAGGACACTGATGCAGAGCCAATCAGGAGTGCAGTGAGCATGTAGCTACCAATCAGCACTATTCAGGACCTTCTTTGCAGTCCTTCTGATATGAGATTTTATGTTAAAATATTTTTATTGTCACTATGCAAAATACATTCCATCACAAATTAATAAACAGTCATATATCGATACATCACATAATCGGTAGGTGTTACATCAAAATAGCAATTGTACTTCTTCCTTTTTTCTGCGTCAACTTTTACCATTGACTGTAGTTTGAGATTATAGTCCCCAATGTCCATCCAGTGTTATATAATATCTCATCAAGAAATTTTAATACTAGTATCGGAGATCAGTCTCCATCTGTTACACTCTACAACGTGACTGCTAACATAGATTCTTTGCATATTAATTTTCAAAGAGAAAAGAATAAAAATTATCTTTCCCTTCTTTTTTTAAGAAACAAACAAAGAAGAACAAAAAACAACAAAAAACAAAAACAAAACAACAAGTGGTCAAGTGATAAGCATATGTATGTGTCATTGCCGTTTGGTACCTTAAGAACTATATTCCATATAGGGGGTAAAGTATCTATGAGAAACCCTGTCCTATTTCAACATTTTTTGATGCGTATTAGTAGTCTGTCTGCCAATGTAGTTTAGGGCCTCAAGGAAGTCAGTGTGTCAATTTGATTGCATTAACCAGTAAAACCATGTTTTGTGGTAAGCATCTACGTTTCCCAGGATGAAAGCTGCGGTTTCATGGAGTTTATGTGTCAAACTAATTCTATTTAGGATTTCTTGCCATAGTGGTGCCCTCTCCCTCCAGTACTTAGCTATGCATATCCTTGTGATTGTGCAGAGTATTCTAATGAAAGTATTAATATGATGGTGGTATTTTGGGAGTGGCATATTAAGGAGTCCCTGGGACATAGTTAATGTTATCCGTTCCTCCAGTAGTGTACTAAGAAGGTCAGACAGCTTCATCCAAATCCGTCTAACTTCATGACATTCCCACCACATGTGTGCATAGGTCCCTATTTCATTGCATCCTCTGTAGCAATTCCTATTTTTTACTTCTGTAAAGTGGGAGGTTTTTATTGGGGTTAGATACCACCTAAAAATGGTCTTACAACTATTTTCTCGTAGATCCGCGCTTATCAGTCCTCTGCAGGAGGAGTAAAGTAGCTCATACCATTCCTTCACCTCCATACTGTTGCCTAAGTCAGTCTCCCATTTGCACATGATAGAAGACTTTTCCTCACTTGTAGTTGACTGTATTGCTATGTATAGCCGCGAGATGGTATGTTTTAGTCTAGTGTCAGCACTGCATATTTTCTCTAAAGTGGTACTGAGTTGATTTCGTGCGTTTGATAGAAATTTATGTAAGGCAGAAGTAACTTGTAAGTATAAGTACCATCTAAGGGGGTCTGGTGCAAGTTTTTCCTGAGTTTGTGTGAAGGTTAATGGCTTACCATGTGATATCATATCTCCCACCCTATAAAGGCCCTTATTTACCCATTTGTCTAATTGTTTCCTATATTCCTTTGGGATAAGGTATCTGAGTGGTGTCTTAAGTGAGTTATCTGGGACCAGTTTTTTTTTTCTTATTTAAAGTTCTCCAGTGTTCTACCGAAAGGCCAGTAATTGGGGAGTAGTCATGAATTTCTTGTACAGATATGGTATTGTCCCATATTAGAGCCCCCGGGGCGTCCACCTCTCCCAGATCCGATTCCATCCCTATCCAGATTATATCCGGGTTAGAGGATCCTATTAGTGCTGTTTGAGCCAGTCTAGAGGCGTCATAATAGTCTGTCAGGTTAGGGATTCCGATCCCACCTAGCTGTCTGTGTTTTGTCATTATCTGATAAGGGATTCTGGAGTGCTTTTTGTTATTAACAAAATGAATAAATTCTGACTGCATTGTCTCCAGATCTCTCTTAGGAACCGCTATCGGCAAGGTCCTGAACAGGTATAGTAGTCTCGGGAGAATATTCATTTTTATAGCTGAAATTCTGCCATACCACGAAAAGTTAAGGTGTCGCCATTTTGCGATATCTTTACGAATATCTCTATATAATGGCAAATAATTAGTTTTATATAGGTCCGTAAATTGAGCAGATAAATTGATTCCTAAGTATTTGACATGTGTCTTAACCCAAGAGAATTCAAAATTGAGTTCAATTAATTTTTTTGTTTGGGGTGGTAATGCTATTGCCATTGCTTCACTTTTGTCCATATTTATTTTATATCCCGATATGGCAGAAAATCGGTCCAAGACTTCATAAAGGTTAGTAAGGGAGGTCAATGGCTTGGTCAAAGTTAACAGAACATCGTCTGCAAAAAGGGCAATCTTATAGTCCTTCTTTTTAAGTTGGAAGCCTGTAATGCCAGGGTTTTGTCTAATACAAGCAGCTAATGGCTCCATACAGAGCGCAAACAACAGTGGCGAGAGAGGGCATCCCTGTCTCGTTCCATTTTTAATATTTATAAGTTTGGAATGATGTCCAATAGCCCTAACAATGGCTGTAGGTGCAGAGTATATACTCCTTAGAGCTGTTACAAAGGGGCCCCTAAATTCCATCTTATCTAGGACAGCGAACATGTATGCCCAATCAATTCTGTCAAACGCCTTCTCCGCATCCAATGATAGGACCAGAGAAGGCGTTTTCGTTCTTGTCAGTTGGTTAATGATCGTGAGTATTCGTCTAATGTTATCAGGGGCTTCCCTTCCCATCACAAACCCAACCTGATCTGGATGGACGATATCTGGCAGTATGGTTTTAAGCCTATTAGCTAATATCTTGGTAAAGATCTTAAGATCTTGATTTATAAGAGAGATGGGTCTATAACTAGCACACCATTTGAGATTTTTCCCTGGTTTGGGTATCACAGCTATCCTTGCTCTAAGGAGGTCTGGGGGTATTGCATGTCCTTGCATAATGTGATTTGAAAGCTTAACCAAATGGGATACTAATGAGGATCTGATATGAGATTTTAAAGGGACAGTCTAGTCCAAAATAAACTTTCATGATTCAGATAGGGCATGTCATTTTAAACAACTTTCCAATTTACTTTTATTACCAATTTTGCTTTGTTCTCTTGGTATTCTTTGTTGAAAGCTAAACCTAGGAGGTTCATATGCTAACTTCTTAGACCTTGAATGCCGCCTCTTATCTCAATGCATTTTGACAGTTTTTCACCACTAGAGGGTGTTGGTGCACGTGTTTCATATAGATAACACTGTGCTCACCCACATGGATTTACCTAGGAGTCAGCACTTATTGGCTAAAATGCAAATCTGTCAAAAGAACTGAAATAAGGGGGCAGTTTTCAGAGGCTTAGATACAAGGTAATCACAGAGGTAAGAAGTATATTATTATAACTGTGTTGGTAATGCAAAACTGGGGAATGGGTAATAAAGGGATTATCTACCTTTTAAAACAATACAAATTCTGGTGTAGACTGTCCCTCTTTAGCACATTGGGGGTTAAATAGATCATTAGCAAGGAGCATGAGATTAACAATAAAGTGCATGGAGTGATGAACATTGTTTTGCCTAAATCTTCTAAAACAATTTCTTGTATGCATTATAGGGCTAAAGGTTACATTATGGCAGTAGTCTAGGGGCAGCACTCCATACTGCAGGCCAGAACAACGCAAAGCTATCTTGATGTTATCAAAAAGTTTCCATGAAATTAATGAATATTAAATAATATTAAAAAACATTTTAATTATATTCAGGGTATGCATTTCCTTTCATTGTTTTTATATCTATTAAAAGTATAATGATTTTTAAAACAAAATGATGTAATATACAATAAAAGCAACATTACATTTTATACTAACAGAGATACATTAGATCTAGATCCATAAAATCTTGTTTGTTAGAGTAATATCTAATAAATAAAAAAACAAAGCAAAAAAATAATTAATTCAAGAAGATTTTTACCTCTTCAGATTAGCCAGTGGTGAGGGCAGCTCTATTAAAATCAGTGGAACTTCCTGCCATATAGATGCACTTCCACTGTTAAGCATATCATCAAAAATTGATAAAAAAAAACAAAACAAATGAATAAAAAGGACATCTTATATAAAAAATAATAGAAAAGAAGGTGTGCCACATAGCGTGATTCTGTATTGTAGATATCCGTGCAGATATATAAAAATGACCACTCACAGTTTTAGTTGGCACCAAAATGTAAGGTGCTATACATGCTGGATGGCCCTCTCAGTCCCCAGCTGACTGTACTCAGGAATATGCCCCTCCAAAGCTCTTTTCCTGGATGTCACCAAGGCAAATGGCTGAAATGTATTCAAAAGCATCTATCTCCAAAGCACTCCTTATGTTTAAAGAAAACATGCAAGTCATATACAAGTAACGGCTTTGATGAAATAAAAAAAAAAATAAAAAAAAATTATGCAACGCGTTTCTCAGTTCCTTTTGACCATTTCTTCAGGCATAATAACATACATTCACAGTGATTTTCTTTATATACACACAAACAAACACATCAGTTACATATACATATATATTCAATTAAATCTAAAACAACATAAAGCGCCTATCTATGATGTGATTTTACCTACGCTACATATAAAAAATAAAAACATATCATATTGAAACATCAAATTAGCAATTGCATTCTTAAAACGCTATCGGCTAGATTACGAGTTGTGCATTAGGCTTAAAAAGCAGCGTTAGCCGGTCCTAACGCTGCATTTTAACGCCCGCTGGTATTACGAGTCTTGCAGGTACAGGTGTACCGCTCACTTTTTTGGCCAGACTTGGCAATGCTTCCACTTACGTAAATAGCGTATCCTCTTTTTTAAATGGGACTTGCATAGCGCCGGTATTACGAGTCTGCCAAAAAGTGAGCAGTACGCCCTCTCCTGTCAAGACTGGTACCGCATTTTAAAGTCAGTAGTTAAGAGTTTTACATTACAACGCTGTAGCATAAAACTAAAAAGTACACTAACACCCATAAACTACATATTAACCCCTAAACTGAGGCCCTCCCGCATTGCAAACACTAAAATAAAAATTTTAGCCCCTAATCTGCCGAACCAGACATCGCCGCCACTATAATAAATATATTAACCCCTAAACCGCCGCACTCCCGCCTCGCAAACATTAGTTAAATATTATTAACCCCTAATCTGCCGTCCCTAACATCGCCAACACCTACCTACATTTAGTAACCCCTAATCTGTCGCCCCAACGTCGCCGCCACTATACTAAAGTTATTTACCCACTAACACTAACACCTAACACTATACTATAATTAAATTATTTCCCTAAATTAAAAACAATTAAATACAATTAAATTAAATTATCTAAAGTACAAAAAACCCCCCATTAAATTACAGAAAATAATAAACAAATTACAAGATTTGTAAACTAATTACACCTAATCTAATTCCCCTAGCAAAATATAAAAGCCCCCCTAACATAAAAAAGCTCTACCCTACACTAAATTCTAAATAGCCCTTAAAAGGGCCTTTTGCTGGGCATTGCCCCAAAGTGATCAGCACTTTTACCTGTAAAAAAAATTACAAATCCCCCCAACATTAAAACCCACCACCCACACAACGAACCCTACTCTAAAACCCACCCAATACCCCTTTAAACCTAACACTAACCCCTTGAAGATCACCTTATCGGGAGAAGTCTTCATCCAACCGGGCCGAAGTCCTCAACGAAGCCGGGAGAAGTCTTCATCCAAGCCGGGCGAAGTGGTCCTCCAGACGGGCAGAAGTCTTCATCCAGACGGCATCTTCTATCTTCATCCATGCCGCGCGGAGCGGGTCCATCTTCAAGATATCCGACGTGGAGCATCCTCTTCTTCCGACGACTAACACTGAATGAACGTTCCTTTAAATGACGTCATCCAAGATGACTGCTATTGAAAAGCATTGACTGCTATTGAAAGCATTGAGAAGCATGGCATACATTAAAATAGCCAGTAGGTGGAGCTGTCCGCTTGTATTGCAGCAAAGCCAAGCAAGCCAGACATGATCAATGGATTAGCTTTCAAAGGAACAAGATCTAGCAGCCACTTCCCTTAGCTGCAGACTCAATGCAGAGAACTGTTTGCAAAAAAAGGCAAGTAAAAAAGTTTTTGTTCATTAAACTTAGTTTGATGATGATACAGTCTGTTGTGTGATTAAACACAGGCAGGCTGAAATTAATCAGTGTATAACCAGACCTGAGCATAGGGTTGCCAGGTGTCCGTTATTAGACCAGACTGTCCGGTATTTCAGGCTACTGCCCGGTAATTTTATTTTTAAAAAACGGACATAGCCTTTGATAGTTTTCTTTACATTTTTTTTTTTTTACTGTGACCTGCTTTACCCAACCAGCCCAGGCTGCCCAGCCCCTGTAGGTTAGCCTGTGTCACTGTCAACTCAGGCTCTGCTCAGCTGATCGGATCGTCATCTTTCTGATCCAGGCTGACAGTGTGCCAAGCAGGAGTTGCAGTCGGGGACCCTCTGCGCTCACTGCCTGCCAGGCTGCACACGCACCCATCTGCCTCCCGTAAGTGTAATAATGGCAGTCTTGCTGTGGGCGTGGCCTGTGTCAGACCGACGTCGTCACATGATCACCCGGATCACGTGAGCGTGACGTCACGTCAGCATGATTAGCAACAAGAAGATAAGACCATCTCAGTGTGCTGCGCAGAGTGAGTAACTGAGTAGGGTACTGAGGTTTTCTCTGACTGTCTGAGCCAGCATGAAATTAAATAGTGCCTAAATCCATTGATGAAGTAGCAGCCAGGGAGGGACTGAGAGAGACTCAGACAGTGAGACAGTTAGCTGAGCCTTTTACATTAATAAAACAATGAAGTATGTCACTGTGTCTTTTTTAATAATTGTTATTATATCACCACCATCACCCACCAGACAATTATATATATATATATATATATATATATATATATATATATATATATATATATATATATATAAAATGAGCCAATCAAATACAGATGTAGGTGTGTCACTGTAACCAATCACACGCTGTACAATGAGCCAATCAAATAAAAAACAGATGTAGGTGTGTCACTCACCAATCACACACTGCACAATCAGCCAATCAAATAAAATACAGATGTAGGTGCTCACTGTAACCAATTACACTCTATATATACACACACATTTATACTGTATTTATATGTATAATATATATATATATATATATATATATATATATATATATATATAAATACACACACACATATATACACACACAACTATGTATTGTAACATGAGTCATTTTTTGTATGTGATGTATACTGTGTATATATTGTATGTGTACATATATATATATATATATATATATATATATATCTTTTTCAGTAGATTTCACCACAAACTAATCCCCCCCCCCCCCCCCCCGGCAGTTGGGTGTTCAGTATTTTTGTGGAAGACACCTGGCAATCCTACCTGAGCAATGAAGACATTTTTAAAGATCTAGCAGCCACTTCCCTTAGCTGCAGACTCAATGCAGAGAACTGTTTGCAGAAAAATGCAAGTAAAAAAAAAGTTTTTGTTCATTAAACTTAGATTGATGATGATACAGTCTGTTGTGTGATTATTTTGTTTTTGTTCATTAAACTTAGATTGATGATGATACAGTCTGTGTGATAATTTTATTAGGTGCGGTTTAGCAAATGTTTTTGTTCATTAAACTTAGTTTGATGATGATACAATTTATTTTATTTGGTTTATAATGCTGTTTACCATTTAAAGTCTTCATTTCAAAGCTTTAAAAATAATGTATTAGGTGTTACTTATGACAATTTTGAGAGGGGCATGGAACCTAACTCCCTCAATTCCCATTGACTTACATTATAAACTGGGTTTTAATTTACAACGGTTTTGATTTACAACCATTCCTCCTGGAACCTAACCCTGGCGTAAACTGAGGGATACCTGTATTTACAAACATTTAAAGATCCTGTTTTTACAAATGTGTTTCCTAACGGCTAGATTTAGAGTTTTGTCGTTAAGGACCCGCGTAGCTAATGCTGGCTTTTTTCTGGCCGCTCCTTTAAAATAACTCTGGTATTGAGAGTCCATATAATGTCAGCGTTAGGCTCCAAAAAAGGAGCGTAGAGCATATTTAACGCAGCTTCAACTCTCGATACCAGAGTTGCTTACGGACGCGGCCAGCCTCAAAAACGTGCTCGTGCACCATTCCCCCATAGGAAACAATGGGGCTGTTTGAGCTGAAAAAAAACCTAACCTGCAAAAAAGCCGCGTTCAGCTCCTAACGCAGCCCCATTGTTTGCTATGGGAAACACTTCCTACGTCTGCACCTAACACCCTAACATGTACCCCGAGTCTAAACACCCCTAGCCTTACACTTATTAACTCCTAATCTGCCGCCCCCACTATCTCTAACCCCTTCATATTATTTTTAACCCCTAATCTGCCGATCCGTAAACCGCCGCTACTTACATTATCCTTATGTACCCCTAATCTGCTGCCCCTAACACCGCCGACCCCTATATTATATTTATTAACCCCTAATCTGCCCCCCACAACATCGCCTCCACCTGCCTACACTTATTAACCCCTAATCTGCCGAGCAGACCGCACCGCTATCATAATAAAGTTATTAACCCCTAATCCACCTCACTAACCCTATAATAAATAGTATTAACCCCTAATCTGCCCTCCCTAACATCGCCAACACCTAACTTCAATTATTAACCCCTAATCTGCCGACCGGAGCTCACCGCTATTCTAATAAATGTATTAACCCCTAAAGCTAAGTCTAACCCTAACACTAACACCCCCCTAACTTAAATATAATTTAAATCTAACGAAATTAATTAACTCTTATTATATAAATTATTCCTATTTAAAGCTAAATACTTACCTGTAAAATAAATCCTAATATAGCTCCAATATAAATTATAATTATATTATAGCTATTTTAGGATTAATATTTATTTTACAGGTAACTTTGTATTTATTTTAACCAGGTACAATAGCTATTAAATAGTTAAGAACTATTTAATAGCTAAAATAGTTAAAATAATTAAAAAATTACCTGTAAATAATACCTAACCTAAGTTACAATTAAACCTAACACTATACTATCATTAAATTAATTAAATAAAATACCTACAATTACCTACAATTAAACCTAACACTACACTATCAATACATTAATTAAATACAATACCTACAAATAACTACAATGAAATAAACTAACTAAAGTACAAAAAAATAAAAAAGAACTGTTACAAAAAATAAAAAAATATTTACAAACATAAGAAACATATTACAACAATTTTAAACTAATTACACCTACTCTAAGCCCCCTAATAAAATAACAAAGACCCCCAAAATAAAAAATGCCCTACCCTTTTCTAAATTACTAAAGTTCAAAGCTCTTTTACCTTACCAGCCCTGAACAGGGCCCTTTGCGGGCATGCCCCAAGAAGTTCAGCTCTTTTGCCTGTAAAAAAAAACATACAATCCCCCCCCCAACATTACAACCCACCACCCACATACCCCTAATCTAACCCAAACCCCCCTTAAATAAACCTAACACTAAGCCCCTGAAGATCATCCTACCTTGTCTTCACCTCACCGGGTATCACAGATCGGTCCTGGCTCCAAAATCTTCATCCAACCCAAGCGGGGGCTGGCGATCCATCATCCGGTGGCTGAAGAGGTCCAGAAGAGGCTCCAAAGTCTTCATCCTATCCGGGAAGAAGAGTAGATCCGGACCGGCAACCATCATCTTCCAAGCGGCATCTTCTATCTTCATCCGATGAGGACCGGCTCCATCCTGAAGACCTCCACCGCGGACCCATCTTCATCTCGAATTCCGATTGGCTGATAGGATTCTATCAGCCAATCGGAATTAAGGTAGGAATATTCTGATTGGCTGATCGGAACAGCCAATAGAATGCGAGCTCAATCTGATTGGCTGATTGGATCAGCCAATCGGATTGAACTTGATTCTGATTGGCTGATTCCATCAGCCAATCAGAATATTCCTACCTTAATTCGATTGGCTGATAGAATCCTATCAGCCAATCGGAATTCGAGGGACCCCATCTTGGATGACGTCCCTTAAAGGAACCGTCATTCTTCAGTTGGACGTCGCCGGATGAAGATGGGTCCGCGGTGGAGGTCTTCAGGATGGAGCCGGTCCTCATCGGATGAAGATAGAAGATGCCACTTGGAAGATGATGGTTGCCGGTCCGGATCTACTCTTCTTCCCAGATAGGATGAAGACTTTGGAGCATCTTCTGGACCTCTTCAGCCACCGGATGATGGATCGCCAGCCCCCGCTTGGGTTGGATGAAGATTTTGGAGCCAGGACCGATCGGTGATACCCGGTGAGGTGAAGACAAGGTAGGATGATCTTCAGGGGCTTAGTGTTAGGTTTATTTAAGGGGGGTTTGGGTTAGATTAGGGGTATGTGGGTGGTGGGTTGTAATGTTGGGGGGGGGGTATTGTATGTTTTTTTTTTACAGGCAAAAGAGCTGAACTTCTTGGGGCATGCCCCGCAAAGGGCCCTGTTCAGGGCTGGTAAGGTAAAAGAGCTTTGAACTTTAGTAATTTTATTTTTTGTACTTTAGTTAGTTTATTTCATTGTAGTTATTTGTAGGTATTGTATTTAATTAATGTATTGATAGTGTAGTGTTAGGTTTAATTATAGGTAATTGTAGGTATTTTATTTAATTAATTTAATGATAGTATAGTGTTAGGTTTAATTGTAACTTAGGTTAGGATTTATTTTACAGGTAATTTTTTAATTATTTTAACTATTTTAGCTATTAAATAGTTCTTAACTATTTAATAGCTATTGTACCTGGTTAAAATAAATACAAAGTTACCTGTAAAATAAATATTAATCCTAAAATAGCTATAATATAATTATAATTTATATTGTAGCTATATTAGGATTTATTTTACAGGTAAGTATTTAGCTTTAAATAGGAATAATTTATTTAATAAGAGTTAATTAATTTCGTTAGATTTAAATTATATTTAAGTTAGGGGGGGTGTTAGTGTTAGGGTTAGACTTAGCTTTAGGGGTTAATACATTTATTAGAATAGCGGTGAGCTCCGGTCGACAGATTAGGGGTTAATAATTGAAGTTAGGTGTCAGCGATGTTAGGGAGGGCAGATTAGGGGTTAATACTATTTATTATAGGGTTAGTGAGGCGGATTAGGGGTTAATAACTTTATTATAGTAGCGGTGCGGTCTGCTCGGCAGATTAGGGGTTAATAAGTGTAGGCAGGTGGAGGCGACGTTGAGGGGGGCAGATTAGGGGTTAATAAATATAATATAGGGGTCGGCGGTGTTAGGGGCAGCAGATTAGGGGTACATAAGGATAACTTAAGTAGCGGCGCTTTGCGGTAGGCAGATTAGGGGTTAATTATTGTAGGTAGCTGGCTGCGACGTTGTGGGGGGCAGGTTAGGGGTTAATAAATATAATATAGGGGTCGGCGGTGTTAGGGGCAGCAGATTAGGGGTACATAAGGATAACGTAGGTGGCGGTCGGCAGATTAGGGGTTAAAAAAAAATAATCGAGTGGCGGCAATGTGGGGGGGGCCTCGGTTTAGGGGTACATAGGTAGTTTATGGGTGTTAGTGTACTTTAGAGTACAGTAGTTAAGAGCTTTATGAACCGGCGTTAGCCCAAAACGCTCTTAACTACTGACTTTTTTCTGCGGCTGGAGTTTTGTCGTTAGAATTCTAACGCTCACTTCAGACACGACTCTAAATACCGGAGTTAGAAAAATCCCATTGAAAAGATAGGATACGCAATTGACGTAAGGGGATCTGCGGTATGGAAAAGTCGCGGCTGAAAAGTGAGCGTTAGACCCTTTTTTGAGTGACTCCAAATACCGGAGGTAGCCTAAAACCAGCCTTAGGAGCCTCTAACGCTGGTTTTCACGGCTACCGCCAAACTCCAAATCTAGGCCTAAGTGTTGCAGTTGTATGTGTATGTTTTTCTGCCCTGCTATCAGTTTTTAGAGATATTATGTATTGGACCTATTAATACAACTTTATATGTTAATGACATGAATGCCCACTGGGGATTGGCTAAAAAAGATAGATAAAATGAGCCTCAATGAATTTCAAATATGACATTGCTTGAACTGCAAGACACCTTGACAGAATCATAAGCATTTTTGAATCTAGCTCAATGTGTTCAGTTTGCAAAGTTTAGTAAAATTAAAGAGACAGTCTACTCAATTTTTTTTTATTGTTTTAAAAGATACATAAAGGGGCATATTTATCAAGCTCCTTATGGAGCCTAATGCCGCTTGTTTCCGGCGAGCCTTCAGAAGTTATGAAGCAGCGACCTTTAGACATTTGTTCACACTACATTTCCTAATAGGTTTATTTTTTTTAGAAAGTGCATTGTTATCTAGGTAAAGGCAAACATATATGGCATTCTAAAGTCTAAAGACCGCTGCTCCATAACTTGTCCGCCTGCTCTGAGTTCACAAGAACTGCTGGTTTAATGATAAATGCCGACAGCGTACTTCGTATCATGTCCACTCGCACATTTTAAATATGTCTAAATGTCTTTATTACCCATTCCCTAGCTTTGCATCAGCAACATGGTTATATTAATACACTTTTACCTCAGTGCTTACTTTCTATCTATGCCTCTGCAGACTGCACCCTTATTTCAGTTAGTTTGACAGACTTGCATTTTAGCCAATCAGTGCTGAGTCATAAATAACTCTACTAGAGTAAGCAAAATATTATCTATATGACACACATGAACTAGCACTGTCTAGCTGTGAAAAACTGTCAAAATGCACTGAGATAAAAGGTGGCCTTCAAGGGCTTAGAAATTAGCATATGAGCCTACTTAGGTTTAGCTTTCAACAAAAAATACCAAGAGAGCAAAGCAAATTTGATGATAAAAGTAAATTGGAAAGTTGATTATAATTGCGTGCCCTATCTGAATCATAAAAGTTTAATTTTGACTAGACTGTTAATTATAACACTGTCAAGTTTTTTATACAAATTTAAAACAAAACACACACATTTCAGAAATTTAAAATAAATTTTCAAACAGGACATTCAAATTCAATAAGGTAACATTTCACAGAAAAAAAACCCACAAATTCAAATGAGCCCAAATAATAGTTATATTGAAAGTAACAAAATATTATAGTTGCTTTATTTATTTGTATCCTATTTTCATTAACTTCAGATATTTCTATTACTGAGGAGATCTTAAAAAAAAAAAAAAACGGCTTTCATTCAAAGTCTCTCTAAAAATCTCTCTTTCATGTACATAAAAGAAAGTGTTCTAAAAATATACCATGCAGACATATCCTGTATTTAAATCACGTCAGGAAGACAGCAACAAATTATTAAATGTGTGAAGTTCCTCTGCTAATGCTATTTGAGTGCTACATGAGGAATGTACCTAACGTTTTGTATTCTTTTTTCCTTTCAATTTCAAAACAGCTCTGTTGCACGGATCTAAGAGTGTTTGCTGTTCCTACCTATCATTTACTTCATCAAAATCTTTAAACCAAGATCAAAACCGCATCTGTTCAGCATACCTTTTATATTAACCGGTGTTTATTTACTTTCATATAACTTATATTAAAAACATTGAGTAAATACTCAATTTAGCATGCCTCCCCTAGCAGATACCCCAACATCCTCCAATTACTTTACTAGAATGCTTTTATATTTCATAAAAAAAAAAATTCACAACACACTGTATCACACCAAGGCAAGTATCTATGAAACTTGCAAGGTAACAGATCCCTCTGCATTCTCCTGAATCTTACTTTGCTGCAGGCTATTTTTATGTTACAGATTTAATTTCCTATAGGTCTGACCAATGATTGGATAACTAAATATCTAAAATGAAACCTAAGATGTGTGGATCTGAGGCCATAAGTAAAACAATCCTAACTATTGGACTTTTGTACCAACATGATTTAAAATAATGAATCTGGTAAATCTCATTCTTGATATTTAAGGATAAGGGTCTGAACACATTTTTGAGGTCCTCATTTTCATGTTTCTGACAGTGGGTCATAAAAAGATAAACATGAGGTTTTCACAAAGCTGTAAAGTATGCCCCTCACCCCTTGTGATGTAGAGGAAATTATATTTAGTTGAAGTTAAATGATGGTCTCATTCAGTGTTAATTTTGACACCAAACTTTGAGTTAGTTGTAGTTATAGTTTACTGAATAGATTGAATTGGATTTTTGCACATTTAGTCTATTTATTATTCTATAGTTTTAGGGGTCGATTTATTATGCAGCAGTTGCTGCATCGAAGCCCCATCGTTTCAGGTCCGCCCGAAACAGAAATTAAGAAGCAGCGGTCATAAGACCGCTGCTCCTTAACTTCTCCGTCACCTTTTAGGTGGCGGACTGAAATCATCCCGATCCGATTGGGATGATTGACTGCCCCTGCTAGCAGCCGATTGGCTGCCTGTGAGCAGGGGGCGGCATTGCACAAGCATTTCACTAGAAATGCTTGTGCAATGTTAAATTCTGACAGTGTATGCTGTCGGCATTTAGTGATGCCGTGCGGACATGATTCACTACAGCGAATCATGTCTGCCCGCCTCTTGTTAATTTTTCCCCTTAGTCTCAATTTAGTTAACAGAATGACAGATAGTCTTACTTAGGGGTAGGGATGGGCGAATGTGTTTATATTCAAATTCGAATGTTAGAATGAATGTTATTGTAGAAATTCGATTTACATAATAGAATGTTGATAAGAACGAATATTCTTAATAATTCGATTTTCGAATGTTATTTACAGTTTTCGAATGTCACATTTGAATTCGAATGTCACATTCAAATTCAAATGTCACTTTCGAATTAGAATATTACATTTATAAAACACAATTGTAGACTAGAAACACTATTTCAAATTAAAATGTCACATTCAAATTTGAATATTACATTTATAAAACACAGTATTAGACTAGAAATACTATTTCGAATTTGAATGTCACATTCGAATCGAATATCACATTCGAATTGAATATCACATTTGAATCGAATATCACATTTATTAAACACAGTTATTGTTATTTACAGTTTTTGAATGTCACATTTGAATTTGAATGTCACATTCAAATTCAAATGTCACTTTCAAATTAGAATATTACATTTATAAAACACAATTGTAGACTAGAAACACTATTTTCGAATTCGAATGTCACATTTGAATTTGAATATTACATTTAAAAAAACACAGTATTAGACTAGAAATACTATTTCGAATTTGAATGTGACATTCGAATTTGAATGTCACATTCAAATTCGAATACTACATTTAAAACACAGTATTAGACTAGAAATACTATTTCAAATTTGAATGTGACATTCAAATGTAGCATTCGAATTAGAATACTACATTTATTAAACAAAGTTGTAGACTAGAAATACCATTTCGAATTTGAATGTCACATTCGCATTTGAATGAATACATATCTAAACATTCTATTATTCTAACAAATATTTTCGAATTTTATTGAAAAATCCGAAAACGAAAATTCGAAAATTAAACGTTAGAATGTTATATAAAACATTCAAAATTCGATTCGAACGAACGAATGTATCAAAATTCGTTTTAAATTTCGAATTTTTGGAAACATTCGCCCATCCCTACTTAGGGATCCTTTAGAAAAGCTTAACAAAGGATTTAACTACAAAAATCTCCAAAGACTTTGGTGGAAGTTTATTTTTTAGAAATAAATCATTAGATATGTTTCTACAGGATTCCAAAGGATTTCTTAATTTGTAATTACAATTAAACATTTAAGTAAATAATTAGGGCATATATTACAATTATTAAATATATTATTTATTTTGTCCAATTTTCTGTCCTCACTCCTCATACCTAATTTTTGAATGATCAGTTTGTGGCATTTTCATTTTGTCTATATTAAAGGGACATAATACTCATATGCTAAATCACTTGAAAGTGATGCAGTATAACTGTAAAAAGCTGACAGGAAAATATCACCTGAACATCTCTATGTAAAAAAGGAAGATATTTTACCTCAAAATGTTCTAAGTATTCACACCCCATTGTAAAGGAAGAAATTAACAGCAGCCAATAGGCATCAGCAGTACCGAGATCATCAGTTCTTTAGTCATAGCTTTTGTTAGCAAGATTAACAGTGGTATTATTCTATTTAAAAACTAACAAATAACATGGGTTATGGTTATGAGGGATGTTCCAAACTTTCTAAGCATAATGAAAGCCGCTTTTCATCCACTGAGACTAAGTTGGAAATGTACTTCCGCACTCTGCTTTATGCGGTACGAAAGATTGCTTTGGATTTCCATACTCAAATGAGCGAGATTAACTTTGCACAGTGGTATTGTTTGCTAATTGAGGAAGTGGAGTGTTAAAGGGACCCCTAGCTGGAACGTTTTTGGCAAGAATGTGAACCATGATTGATCTTTTCATGTGACTGTCCCTTTATGAAGCATAACTTATTTGCTTCTTTCCCGCACCTGGCATAAATGTGCTTTACTCACTATCGTTACTACAATGAGCTGTTACAACGCTGTTAAACAACTTTGCTGGGCTGTGGATATGATACTGTTATCATCTTGCTTGCTACTTTACAGCTTCTGTATGCTTGGCTAACATGTATGAACTTTGCTGAGCTTTAACTGCTGCATGCACTAAAGGCCTCCAGGTTCTATTACTAATTACTATCTATCCAGTGTACATAGATCCCATTGGAAACTTGCCAGACATGTCCTGCTCCTCGGGGTCTGGTGCAGCAGCGTGTTGTGCATTGCTTGCTTGAAATTTTACAAGTTTGGGCATCTCTTATATGAACTTTTTATTTTATTTCTCTTGCACTAATATGTGGTTGATTTATCTTATGTTTTTTTGTGATGAGTAACCTATGAAATCAAACATATAAATTAACAAATAATGTGAGTTATGTATTGACAAGCAATAAAATGAGTGTTTGATTTACAAAGAGTGCTGTATTCCCTTTCTTTTTGGGCTGTGCCAATTGTAGCACTGTCCCTTTCTTTAATGAGTGTTGAGGAAATAACATATGTTTACAGAACTTCAGAGGGAAAATATGTAAAGCTTACATTTCCTTTTATGTTCCTCATTTGTGAGTATAAAACATATCTGGGGAAGAACTTGGGAGTATATTTATTATAGTGCGGATGGACATGATACGATGTAATGTATCATGTCCGCCGCACATCGATAAATGCTGACAGCATACGCGACCAATCGGCAGCTAGCAGGGGTTGTCAATCAACAGCATATGCTGTCGGCATTTATCATTGCACCAGCAGTTCTTGTGAACTGATGGTGCAATACTGCCCCCTGCAGATTCGCAAAACAATTTTCCGCTAGCAGGGGGTGTCAATCAACCTGATCAGAGAAGACGGACAAGTTATGGAGCTTGATTAATGGACCTATTGGTCTTCACAACCAAGCATAAAGGCTGTGACACACTGCAAGCAGAGCGACGCGCAGCGTGTACATGCAGCTGTGCGCGCTCAGTGTGTCTTGCCTTTTCATCTCTGAGCACTCTGCTGCATCAGGTCGCGTAGCTAAGCGCTCAGAGATGAAATATTTGAACTTCAGAAGCAATGCGACGCGGAGCAAAGCAGCTGCATCGCCTCGCGCCGCATCGCTTGCAGTGTGTCACAGCCTTTACACACTCAGCAAAATATGTGACTGATTAGTAGCTGCTGAGAATGCCATACATGTTTGCCTTTACCTAGATAACAATGCACTGTCTAAAAAGTTAAACCTATTAGGAAATGTAGAAAAGTGTGAATGTATCTGCACTGATCTTTATGAAATATTTATCCTAATAACTTTTACTGAAACTGCATTTTGTAAAAGTGTCTAGAGAGAGAAACTAAAGTTAAAAGTAAAATGTGCCAGGTTTATCAAAGCAGTATATAAGACTCAAATGTAAAAAACTCTTGATATAATTTAAAGGTTTAAAAACAAGAAAAATACACTTCAAAATACATGTTATATGGGAGCGCTTAAATAACTGATAACTTTTATTAATTCATTTTCAAAGGGATATGGGCTTTCAAATCTAAATTTCCATATATAAAATTAATAAAATTATTATTATTATTTATTTTTATGGCGCCTCCAAATTCAGTAGCGCTGGGTACAATGATAGGGGTATGCAGTGACAAGGATCTGTGATAAAATACAAAACTTAACAAAACTAAACAAATCTAGTACAGAAGGAAAAGGGCCCTGCTCCAGAGAGCTCACCGTCTACAGGTTGGGGTAGCTTGTCACATCGGTTGTAGTTGCAGCAGTGAGTCAGGCAGTTCATGTATTAGTTTGATTAGGATGAGAGATGGAGGAGAGATGGTAAGCCTCTCTGAATAGGTGGGTTTTCAAGGAGTGTCTGAAGCTATACAAGGTTGGGAGACAGCCTTATGGAGCGGGGTAGAAGGTTCCACAGGACAGGAGCAGCACATGCAACGTTTTGGAGATGGGAGTGGGACGTAGAGATAACGGGAGTGGAGAGGCGTAGGTCAAAGGTTGATTGAAGAGGACGGGATGGGGAATATTTCACGATGAGAGAGGAAATATAGTTGGGAGTTAGATTGTTGAGTGCTTTGTAAGTTAGGGTTAATACTTTAAATTGTATTCTGGAGTGTATGGGGAGCCAGTGTTGAGACTGGCTGAGCGGAGCAGCTGATGTAGATCGGCCACTTTGGTGGATGAGTCTAGCAGAAGCATTCATAATAGATTGGAGGGAGGAGAGGCAGTATTTTGGAAGGCCAGTTAGAAGTAGATTGCAATAATCAATGCGTGACAGAATGATGGAATTAATTAATATTTTTGTAGTTTTTTTAGTAAGTAAGGGACAGATTCTGGAAATGTTGCGTAGGTGCAAACGGCAGAATTTGGTAAGCGCTTGTATATGTGGGTTGAATGTGAGTTCTGAGTCAAGTGTGACCCCAAGGCAATGGACCTGGGGTAAGGTGTTGAGAAGAGTCTCCAACCGTCAGAGAAATGTCAGGTGTTAGATGTCTCAAAGAGGGGGGAATAAGAAGTAGTTCAGTTTTGGACAGATTGAGTTGGAGGTAGTGTGAAGACATCCAAGAGGAAATTGCAGAGAGGCAGTTGGAAATCTGGTTAAGTAAAGAGGAAGAGATATCAGGAGAGGAAAGATAGATTTGGGTATCATCAGCATATAAGTCCTACTGGAATCCAAAGGAGGCTATAAGTTTTTCAAGGGAGGATGTATACAGAGAGAAAAGCAAGGGACCCAAGACAGAGCCTTGCGGTATAGGATATGATGATATGCTGTTAAAGGAAACTGAAAACGAGCGGTTTGAGAGATATGAGGCAAACCAGGAGAGGGCTGTGTCTTGGATGCCAAATAAATGTAGTATTTTTAGGAGTAGAGGATGGTCTACTGTGTCAAAAGCAGCGGACAGGTCAAGAAGAACTAGTAAGGAGTAGTGACCTTTTGCTTTAGCTAATAACAGATCATTTGTTACTTTAGTATGAATGGTTTCTGTTGAGTGTTTAGGGCGGAAGCCAGATTGTAGTGGATCAAGTAAGGAGTTAGTTGTGAGAAATTGAGATATCCCATTATAGACCAGTCGTTCCAATAATTTTGATGCAAAGGAAAGTAAGGAGACTGGTCGATAGTTAGAAGGGGAGGAGGGGTTAAGCGAGGGCTTTTTAAGGATTGGTATGATTGACGCATGCTTGAATGTTTCAGGAAATGTGCCAGCGGTGAGAGGTTGGTTAATGAGATGAGTTAGGGTAGGAGTTACTGAAGCAGAGAGAGAGAGGGAAGAAGTTGTGAAGGAATAGGGTCAAGTGGGCAGGTTGTGAAATGAGCCAAAGATAGGAGTACAGAGACTTCTTTCCCCATTACAGGGGGGAAGTAGCATAGAGCTTTGTTAATAGAAGGGGTGGGTTGGAGTGCTGGGTTTTATGGGTGTAAGGTGCAGATATCTTTTATAATGGTGTCAATTTTTTTTTTAAAGTGATCAGCAAAAATCTGAGCAATGAGGTTGGTAGTGGGCGGGGGTTCAGGCAGACGTAGAAGGGAATTAAAGGTTGAGAACAGATTTCTGGGGTTGGATGCGTGTGATGACACAAGGGAGGCAAAATATACTTGTCTGGCCAGGCTGAGCGCAGAGTTGTATCACTTAAGGATGAATTTATAATGACAGAAATCAGCACAGGTGCGTGATTTCCTCCACTGCTGTTCAGCATCCCATGAACATTGCTGAAGATATCTAGTCTGTTTGGTGTGTCACAGTTGCCGTCGAGTGATTGATGTACGGCGAACAGTGGAGGGTGCAGTTTTGTCAAGTGTTGATTTTAGTGCCAAATTATACTGTAAAGCCACAAGGTTTGGGCAAGAGAGGGATGCAAATAAATAATATTAAATGGAAATTAATCTTCTAATGAATACAATGAGGTTCATATCTTTGGGGATTGCTGTTAGGGTTAATCTGTCAAAAGGGGCTGTGGTTAGGGATATACTGTGGCTAGGGATATACTGTGTTAATTGCTTAATTTATTATTAGGAAGTGACTTGTGTTAATGGCTTTTATTGGGCTGTGTGTTCAAATATCAGTCTGATATCTACAGGCATCTATCTATCTATCTATCTATCTATCTATCTATCTATCTATCTATCTATCTATCTGTATGCCAGTAGCTGGTGATTGGTGGCTGCACATAGATGCCTTGTGTGATTGGCTCAACTGTATGCTTTGCTATTTCTTCAACAAAGGATATCTGAAGAATAAAGCATTTTAAATAATAGAAGTAAAATGGAATGCTGTTTAAAATTGTATTCTCTATCTGAACCATGAAAGAATAATTTGGGTTTCATATCCATTCAAGGTATTAACAAGGACTACTTTTTATAGTGGAATTAACCTCCCTGCACTGTCCAATAAAAGTATAGGGCACATTTTAAAAGTTTCAGATGCATTAAGATGCTTTGGTTTAAACATTTTAACTCTTCACTTTTTTTTTTTTTTCATTTTATTAAACAATATAACTTTTAAAAATAGTAGCTACATCTTGCAGTATCACCTTGTATCATAACATTAAATTAAATGACAGGATTTACATGCAGGAAATCAAAATTTGTCTACAATTCCCCTTCCTCTATCAGGGGGATGATTCTTTATGGTATACATACAGTTTTAGGGGCCGATTTATCAAGCTCTGTATGCCCCTTGTTTCCAACGAACCTTCAGGCTCGCCAAAAACAGATGTTATGAAGCAGCGGTCTAAAGACCGCTGCTCCATAACCTGTCCACCTGCTCTGAGGCCGCGGACAGAAATCAACCTGATCAAATACGATCGGGTCGATTGACACCCCTGCCAGCGGCCGATTTGCCGCGAATCTGCAGGGGGTGGCATTGCACCAGCAGTTCACAAGAACTCCTGGTGCAATGATTAAGGCCGACAGCGTATGCTGTCAGCATTTATCAATGTTCAGCCGACATGATACGCTATATCGTATCATGTCTGCTCGTACTATGATAAATCTACCCCCAAGTCTTTTAGGGAAAACATTTTTAGTAGAAAAATAAATCAAAACAGAAAAAACCCCACACACAGCAACTCTCACTCCTCTCCACATCATCTCTCTGCAAACAGGACTTCATAAAAAGAAAATTAACTTTATATCTGCACATTAATAATGTGAGATATCCAACTTTTAATACCAGATTGTGTGTTATTCTTAGGGCAAGGTTGCTCAAAAGATTGTGTACTGTATATTGTATAATCTCTCCCAGAATGTGTGCAGACAAGAACCTTAACCCTTCTCTCACCCACTCACTTTATAAGACGTTTCTGAAAGATTTAGACAGCAATATGGATTGTACTATAACTAAATACTATCTGGATCAAGGTATGAAAAAAACTAACACACACTTCTCTTCTTACACAAGAAATAGCGAGGAAGGGAAGAAGGCTATTGTATGAGTGGGTATATGAGTCATACTACATACAGATTATATCTAAATTGAAAATCCATTTAAATAATCTCCTTGATGACACATTCAGATATGCAAAAGCATACAAATGCAAGCACCACAGTGTACTTCCATAGACTGTTATGTCTGTAGATTGCGTAATGCTCTAAATGCTTTTTTTGTAGCTTTATATAAAGGTTCAAATACATAGTATATTTTCTTTCCGTAAAAAATGGTATAAATGAATGTACCTAAATTATTTCCATTTTCTATCAAACGGTTTGTGGCGCCTCTAGGTGCAAATTGAATGATGTAAATAAGACAAGTAGTAGAATGAAAAACAAATTTTCTTTTATGCAGACTCCACAGTTCTTTCTGCGCTCACTAAACTGCAAGCATTGCCAAGTAGCACACTGACTATAAATTTATAGCGGGAAGTAGAACATTAATTTTGGCAAGCTTTCATCTGCTTGGTTAGTTCAAATTCAGAGATCCACAAGAAAAATACCTTACCTTAGTGCAAATGCCAAGTGCCATTGTGTGTGCCTAGAAGACAAGAAGATTAAAAAGAATGTAAACATAAAGTCTGGCAGAGGAAGAGTCCGCTATAAAACTTTGTTCATGATTAGCATGAAACACAAAAACAGAAAAGTTCTTAAAGGGACAGTAAAGTCAAAATTAAACTTTCATGATTCAGATAGAACATTCAATTTTAAACAACTATCCAATTTACATCTGTTATCAAATTTGCTTCGCTCTCTCTGTATCTTTCATTGAAGAGTAAAAATAGGTAGGCTCATAAGAGCTCAGGAGTGTGCACATGTCTTTAGTACTCTATGGCAGCAGTGTTTTGCAACATTGTATCACAATGCTACAAATAATGTTACAAAACACTGCTGCCATACTAAATGACACATGCACACTCCTGTGCTCTTATGAGCCTACCTAGTTTTACACTTCAATAAAAGATACCAAAAGAACAAAGCAAATTTAAAAGTAGAAGTAAATTAAAAAGTTGTTCAAAATTGCATGTTCTTTCTGAATCATGATAGTTACATTTTGACTTTACTGTCCATTTAAGCCTGTTCCCTGTCTACTTCAATATTTCTTTACATATATATATATATATATATATATAATATATATATATATATATATATATATATATATATATATATATATATATATAAATACATACAACAGTGATATTTTTCCCATCCCTGCATGTATGTGTGTAGATACTGTATGTGTGTGTATATATATATATATATATATATATACATACATATACAGGGCTTTTTTTCTGCCGGTGCACAACGGTACACCATAACGGCACCTCTACACGCCGTTCAGGCACCTCTTCAAAGCACAATTGAGTTTGTTAGATCAACAGGGAATTTTTTATTGGAGTGTCTAGGGGGTGACAATTAAATTCTGCAGGTTGCGGTCAGTGAACATACGGCTAGATTTAGAGTTTTGTCGGTAACGACCCGCGTAGCTAACGCTGGCTTTTTTCTGGCCGCACCTTTAAAATAACTCTGGTATTGAGAGTCCACAGAATGGCTGCGTTAGGCTCCAAAAAAGGAGCGTAGAGCATATTTAACGCAACTTCAACTCTCGATACCAGAGTTGCTTACGGACGCGGCCAGCTTCAAAAACGTGCTCGTGCACAATTCCCCCATAAAAAACAATGGGGCTGTTTGAGCTGAAAAAAAACCTAACACCTGCAAAAAAGCCGCGTTCAGCTCCTAACGCAGCCCCATTGTTTGATATGGGGAAACACTTTCTACGTCTGCACCTAACACCCTAACATGTACCCCGAGTCTAAACACCCCTAACCTTACACTTAGAATAGGGTAGGGCATTTTTTTATTTTGGGGGTCTTATTTTATTAGGGGGCTTAGAGTAGGTGTAATTAGTTTAAAATTGTTGTAATATTTTTCTAATGTTTGTAAATATTTTTTTATTTTTTGTAACTTAGTTCTTTTTTATTTTTTGTACTTTAGTTAGTTTATTTAATTGTATTTATTTGTAGATATTGTATTTAATTAATTTATTGATAGTGTAGTGTTAGGTTTAATTGTAGATAATTGTAGGTATTGTATTTAATTAATTTATTGATAGTGTAGTGTTAGGTTTAATTGTAACTTAGGTTAGGATTTATTTTACAGGTAATTTTGTAATTATTTTAACTATTTTAGCTATTAAATAGTTCTTAACTATTTAATAGCTATTGTACCTGGTTAAAATAAATACAAAGTTACCTGTAAAATAAATATAAATCCTAAAATAGCTATAATATAATTATAATTTATATTGTAGCTATATTAGGGTTTATTTTACAGGTAAGTATTTAGCTTTAAATAGGAATAATTTATTTAATAAGAGTTAATTAATTTCGTTAGATTTAAATTATATTTAATTTAGGGGGGTGTTAGTGTTAGGGTTAGACTTAGCTTTAGGGGTTAATACATTTATTAGAATAGCGGTTAGCTCCAGTCGGCAGATTAGGGGTTAATGTTTGAAGTTAGGTGTCGGCGATGTTAGGGAGGGCAGATTAGGGGTTAATACTATTTATTATAGGGTTAGTGAGGCGGATTAGGGGTTAATAACTTTATTATAATAGCGGTGCGGTCGCTCGGCAGATTAGGGGTTAATAAGTGTAGGCAGGTGGAGGCAACGTTGAGGGGGGCAGATTAGGGGTTAATAAATATAATATAGGGGTCGGCTGTGTTTTTGGCAGCAGATTAGGGGTACATAAGTATAACGTAGGTGGCGGTCGGCAGATTAGGGGTTAATTATTGTAGGTAGCTGGTGGCGACGTTGTGGGGGGCAGGTTAGGGGGTAATAAATATAATATTGGGGTCGGCGGTGTTAGGGGCAGCAGATTAGGGGTACATAAGTATAACGTAGGTGGCGGTCGGCAGATTAGGGGTTAAAAAAAATTAATCGAGTGGCGGCGATGTGGGGGTACCTCGGTTTAGGGGTACATAGGTAGTTTATGGGTGTTAGTGTACTTTAGAGCACAGTAGTTAAGAGCTTTATGAACCGGCGTTAGCCCAGAAAGCTCTTAACTACTGACTTTTTTCTTCGGCTGGAGTTTTGTCGTTAGATTTCTAACGCTCACTTCAGCCACGACTCTAAATACCGGAGTTAGAAAGATCCCATTGAAAAGATAGGATACGCAATTGACGTAAGGGGATCTGCGGTATGGAAAAGTCGCGGCTGAAAAGTGAGCGTTAGACCCTTTCCTGACTGATTCCAAATACCAGCGGTAGCCTAAAACCAGCGTTAGGAGCCTCTAACGCTGGTTTTCACGGCTACCGCCAAACTCTAAATCTAGGCCTTAGTTTGCATACATCAGTGGGAGAATGTGCCCTCCGTTTAAGACATAACCACTATCTTAAGCAAAATGGAAAAAGATCAGTGAGAAAGAGATCATTTAGAAGATCAGTTACGGCTTAAATCATTGCGGTGCTCTATCTCCTTCTCACTGATCTTCCAATCTGCTCCAGAAAAAGCCCGGGTTTCACATGGAGGGCACCATGCTTAATACAGTGTAAAAGCAGTGGTAGATGAGATGTTTCACCTAACTCAGGACACCTCAGACATTAAACAATGATATTATTCTAAAAGTAATAATATCTAAATAATTCAGGTGAAATTGATGCAATATTAAAAACCCAAAGGTTGTTTTCAGGGAAAAAATAGTTAAGCTGGTGATAATGGGGTACATTTATTAGCATACGCTGTTGGCATTTATCAATGCACCAGCAGTACTTGTGAACTGCTGGTGCAATGCCGCCCCCCTGCAGATTCGCGGCCAGCAGGGGGTGTCAATCTAAAGACCGCTAGCAGGGGGTGTCAATCAACCCGATCGCATTCGATAGGGTTGATTTCTGTCCGCGGCCTCAGAGCAGGTGGACAGGTTATGGAGCAGCGGTCTTTAGACCGCTGCTTCATAGCTTCTGTTTCTGGCTAGCCTGAAGGCTCGCCAGAAATAAGGGGCATCAAGCTCCATACGGAGCTTGATAAATCGGCCCCAATGTCTTTTTAAATGTTGTAAGCATCTCTAACTACATATTCACAGTGATTTATGGGGGAAATTATGTGTGATATGAGGGAGGGTCATGCTCGGGCAATGAGAGTTACACAATTATGTGTGATATGAGGGAGGGTCATGCTCGGGCAATGAGAGTTACACAATTATGTGTGATATGAGGGAGGTCATGCTCGGGCAATGAGAGTTACACAATTATGTGTGATATGAGGGAGGGTCATGCTCGGGCAATGAGAGTTACACAATTATGTGTGATATGAGGGAGGGTCATGCTCGGGCAATGAGAGTTACACAATTATGTGTGATATGAGGGAGGGTCATGCTTGGGCAATGAGAGTTAAACAATTATGTGTGATATGAGGGAGGGTCATGCTCGGACAATGAGAGTTACACAATTATGTGTGATATGAGGGAGGGTCATGCTCGGGCAATGAGAGTTACACAATTATGTGTGATATGAGGGAGGGTCATGCTCGGGCAATGAGAGTTAAACAATTATGTGTGATATGAGGGAGGGTCATGCTCGGGCAATGAGAGTTAAACAATTATGTGTGATATGAGGGAGGGTCATGCTCGGGCAATGAGAGTTACACAATTATGTGTGATATGAGGGAGGGTCATGCTCGGGCAATGAGAGTTACACAATTATGTGTGATATGAGGGAGGGTCATGCTCGGGCAATGAGCGTTAAACAATTATGTGTGATATGAGGGAGGGTCATGCTCGGGCAATGAGAGTTAAACAATTATGGACTGCAGCAGAGCCTCTTTAACAGTATTGGGCAATCTTCAGTCATAGCCAGCACCTTATACTGCACATGGAGATTGCTGGCCCACACAGCACACGCTGCAAAAAGAAGACTGCTTGTCTTTTCTTCCCACGTGCAGCAGCAGGTACTGTAGTGTATTTTATTCTTTCTGTTCCTACACAGATCGTCACTTTCTCTGTCCTGAGGATGAAATCAAATCCACAGTTGGTGAGGGGGTTAGGGGAGAGATCATGGAAATAAAACGTTTTCTGAACTACTGCTATTATTTTCAATTATATAAAATGCTTTTTAAAGTTTTTTATGTGCTGTATAATTAAAGATGTGCTAGCCTCTAGGGTGACTGTTTGTATAAACATAAGTTCTGCATCACCCACATAACATGATTTAGTGTTAGTGACCCTCATGGCTATGTTGGGGAAGATCAGTGGGGAGTGAGGGGCCTTCTGCTATTAAAGAAAGCAGTAGTCCTATGCAGCTAGCAGATCACTGGAAGAGAGCACCGCAGAGGTAGTGTGTAGATGTACTTTGTTAGTATTGTGTGTTTCAGTGTGAGGTTGTTGTAACTGTGTGAGCTGTGTCTGTATGAGTGTGGGTAGGTAACAATGTGTCTGTCTGTATGAGCGGTGCTGTATGAGTGTGATTTGGTAACTGTGTGTGTCAGTGTGAGGTTGTGTCTGTGTGAGCTGTGCTGTATGAGTGTAAGTAGGTAACACTGTTTGTCTGTCTGTATGAGCGGTGCTGTATGAGTGTAAGTAGGTAACACTGTCTGTCTGTATGAGCGGTGCTGTATGAGTGTGATTTGGTAACTGTGTGTGCCAGTGTGAGGTTGTGTCTGTGTGAGCTGTGCTGTATGAGTGTAAGTAGGTAACACTGTTTGTCTGTCTGTATGAGCTGTGCTGTATGAGTGTAAGTAGGTAACACTGTCTGTCTGTATGAGCGGTGTTGTATGAGTGTGATTTGGTAACTGTGTGTGTCAGTGTGAGGTTGTGTCTGTGTGAGCTGTGCTGTATGAGTGTAAGTAGGTAACACTGTTTGTCTGTCTGTATGAGCTGTGCTGTATGAGTGTAAGTAGGTAACACTATCTGTCTGTATGAGCGGTGCTGTATGAGTGTGATTTGGTAACTGTGTGTGCCAGTGTGAGGTTGTGTCTGTGTGAGCTGTGCTGTATGAGTGTAAGTAGGTAACACTGTTTGTCTGTATGAGCGGTGCTGTATGAGTGTGGGTAGGCAACACTGTGTGTGTCTGTATGAGCTGTGCTGCATGAGTGTGGTTTGGTGACTGTGTGTGTGTCAGTGTGAAGTTGTGTCTGTGTGAGCTGTGCTGTATGAGTGTGGGTAGGTAACACTGTTTGTTTGTCTTTATGAGCTGTGCTGTATGAGTGTGGGTAGGTAACACTGTGTGTGTGTGTTTATGTATGAGCTGTGCTGTATGAGTGTGGGTAGGTAACACTGTTTGTCTGTCTTTATGAGCTGTGCTGTATGAGTGTGGGTAGGTAACACGGTGTGTGTGTGTCTGTATGAGCTGTGCTGTATGAGTGTGGGTAGGTAACACTGTTTGTCTGTCTGTATATATATATATATACAGTATCTCACAAAAGGGAGTACACCCCTCACATTTTTGTAAATATTTTATTATATCTTTTCATGTGACAACACTGAAGAGATTACACTTTGCTACAATGTAAAGCAGTGAGTGTACAGCCTGTATAACAGAGTAAATTTGTGGGTAGCTAACACTGTGTGTGTGTCTGTATGAGCTGTGCTGTATGAGTGTGGGTAGGTAACACTGTGTGTGTCTGTATAAGCTGTGCTGTATGTGTGTGGGTAGGTAACATTGTGCGTGTGTCTGTATGAGCTGTGCTGTACGAGTGTGGGTAGGTAACACTGTGTGTGTGTCTGTATGAGCTGTGCTGTATGAGTGTGGGTAGGAAACACTGTGTGTGTGTCTGCATGAGCTGTGCTTTATGAGTGTGGGTATGTAACACTGTGTGTGTGTGACTGTGTGAGCTGTGCTGTATGAGTGTGGGTAGGTAACATTGTGCGTGTCTGTATGAGCTGTGCTGTATGAGTATGGGTAGGTAACAATGTGTGTGTGTGACTGTGTGAGCTGTGCTGTATAAGTGTGGAAGGTAACAATGTGTGTGTGTCTGTGTGAGCTGTGCAGTATGAATGTGGGTAGGTCACAATGTATATATGTGTGAGTTGTGCTTATGAGTGTGTGTTGGTGACAATTTGTGTGTTTTTCAGTGTGAAGTTGTATCAGTGTGAACTGTGCTGTGTGGGTTGTTGATTGTGTGTGTGTGTCAGCGTGAAGTTGTTGTGTCTGTGTGAGCTGTGCTGTATGAGTGTGGGTAGGTCACAATGTGTGTGTTTGTGTGAACTGTACTGTATGAGTGTGGGTAGGTCACAATATGTGTGTTTGTGTCTGTGTGAGCTGTGCTGTATGAGTGTGGGTAGGTCACAATGTGTGTGTTTGTGTGAACTGTACTGTGTGAGTGTGGGTAGGTCACAATGTGTGTGTGTGTGTCTGTGTGAGCTGTGCTGTATGAGTGTGGGTAGGTCACAATGTGTGTGTTTGTGTGAACTGTACTGTATGAGTGTGGGTAGGTCACAATGTGTGTGTGTGTGTCTGTATGAGCTGTGCTGTATGAGTGTGGGTAGGTCACAATATGTGTGTTTGTGTCTGTGTGAGCTGTGCTGTATGA
This sequence comes from Bombina bombina, assembly GCF_027579735.1. Lineage (NCBI taxonomy): Eukaryota > Metazoa > Chordata > Amphibia > Anura > Bombinatoridae > Bombina > Bombina bombina. The sequence goes on from NC_069504.1 coordinate 973,369,077, forward strand.
GTGCAGGTAGGTCACAATGTGTCTGTGTGAGCTGTGCTGTATGAGTGTGTGTAGGTTACAATGTGTGTGTTTGTGTCTGTGTGAACTGTGCTGTATGAGTGTGCATAGGTCACAATGTGTGTGTCTGTCTGTGTGAGCTGTGCTGTATGAGTGTGGGTAGGTAACACTGTGTGTGTGACTGTGTAAGCTATGCTGTATGAGTGTGGGTAGGTAATACTGTGTGACTGTGTGAGCTGTGCTTTATGAGTTTTGGAAGGTCACAATGTGTGTGTTTGTGTGTCAGGGTTTTCCCCTGTTTTGTTTGGCATGTGCTGCTGGCAGCCTTTTTACTCACCTCTCTCGCTGACTCTGGTGCATACTGTGTGATGCTGCTCATTTCCTGCACTTCCTTTTATGGCCAGACTGGTGTACATCATCCGTGTGAGACATGATGCAGTCTCAGAATTGTGATGTCATCACTTATTATTTAAAGGGCCTCTGTTCAGTATGCTTTGCCCTTGCGTTGTCTCAGACCTGTTTGTGAGAGCTCCTGTGTATTACCTGGCTGTCTGACTTCCCTCCTGGTTCCTGATCCCTGGCTTGTTCCTAACTCTGCTGTTCTCCTTGTTCCTGATTCCGGCTCGTCTGACTACTGGCTTTGGCTCCTGATTCGGCTCATCTGACTACCAGCTCTGGTTTTGATTCCTGGCTTGTTATTTGACTTGTGGACTTTTAATTATTTTTTGCTATTAATAAAGGTGTGATTATGTTTGGACTTCTCGTCTCAGTCTGATTCCTGGCACCCTGACATTGTGTCTGTGTGAGCTGTGCTGTATGAGTGTGCGTAGGTCACAATGTGTGTGTGTCTGTGTGAGCTGTGCTGTATGAGTGTGGGTAGGTCACAATGTGTGTGTTTGTGTGAACTGTACTGTATGATTGTGGGTAGGTCACAGTGTGTGTGTGTGTGTTTCTGTATGAGCTATGCTGTATGAGTGTGGGTAGGTCACAATATGTGTGTTTTTGTCTGTGTGAGCTGTGCTGTATGAGTGCAGGTAGGTCACAATGTGTCTGTGTGAGCTGTGCTGTATGAGTGTGCCTAGGTCACAATGTATGTGTGTGTGTCTGTGTAAGCTGTGCTGTATGAGTATGCGTAGGTAACACTGTGTGACTGTGTGAGCTGTGCTTTATGAGTTTTGGAAGGTCACAATGTGTGTGTTTGTGTCTGTGTGAGCTCTGCTGTATAAGTGTGGGTAGGTCACAATGTGTGTGTTTGTGTCTGTATGAGCTGTGCTCTATAAGTGTTGGTAGGTCACAATGTGTGTGTTTGTGTCTGTGTGAGATCTGCTCTATAAGTGTGGGTAGGTCACAACGTGTGTGTTTGTGTCTGTGTGAGCTGTGCTGTATGAGTGTGGGTAGGTCACAATGTTTGTGTTTGTGTCTATGTGAGCTTTGCTAGGTCACAGTGTGTGTCAGTGTAAAGTTGTGTCTGTGTGAGGTGTGCTATGAGTGTTTGATGGTGATAATGTGTGAGTTTCTTATGTGAGTGTACTTGTTTGATTAACTTTATACACAAGTAAACACAGCTCCAAAAAGAGCCAAACATGGGGAGCGGCCACCTTCCGTGTTTGGTTGCTAACAAGGCATTTGAATCCCATGCCTTTCAAAGAGTACCAGCATCTTTTTTACCCCCCAAAAAGCCCTGTATATAAATAGCACTGTTTATAAATATAAATATAAATATATATATATACATTAAATGTTTTTAGTAAAACGGAGAGTGCTTATCCTTTGGACTTTATATGCTGTATTATGTTTGATTAGCACACCGGCAGCTGCATGTATGACAAGTGTGTGCTGGATCCCGCATTGAATAATATGTATATATATATACAGTATCTCACAAAAGTGAGTACAGCCCTCACATTTTTGTAACTATTTTATTATATATTTTTGCTACAATGTAAAGCAGTGAGTGTACAGCCTGTATAACAGTGTAAATTCCCCTCAAAATAACTCAACACACAGCCATTAATGTCTAAACCATTGGCAACAAAAGTGAGTACACCCCTAAGTGGAAATGTCCAAATTGGGCTCAATTAGCCATTTTTCCTCCCCAGTGTCATGTGACTCGTTAGTGATACAAGGTCTCAGGTGTGAATGGGTAGCAGGTGCGTTAAATTTGGTGTTATCGCTTTCACACTCTCTCATACTGGTCACTAGAGGTTCAACATGGCAACTCATGGCAAAGAACTCTCTGAGGATCTGAAAAAAAAAAAGAATTGTTGCTCTACATAAAGATGGCCTAGGCTATAAGAAGATTGCCAAGACCCTGAAACTGTGCTGCAGCATGGTGGGCAAGACCATACAGTGGTTTCACAGGACAGGTTCCACTCAGAACAGGCCTCGCCATGGTCGACCAAAGAAGTTGAATGCACGTGCTCAGCTTCATATCCAGAGGTTGTCTTTGGGAAAAGATGTTTGAGTGCTGCCAGCATTGCTGCAGAGGTTGAAGGGGTGGGGGGTCAGCCTGTCAGTGCTCAGACAATATGCCGCACACTTCATCAAATTGGTCTGCATGGCTGTCGTCCCAGAAGGAAGTCTCTTCTAAAGATGATGCACAAGAAAGCTTGCAAACAGTTTGCTGAAGATGAGCAGACTAAGGACATGAATTACTGGAACCATGTCCTGTAGTCCGATGAGACCAAGATAAACTTATTTGGTTCAGATGGTGTCAAGCGTGTGGTGGCAATCAGGTGAGGAGTGCAAAGACAAGTGTGTCTTGCCTTCAGTCAAGCATGGTTGTGGGAGTTTCATTGTCTGGGCCTGCATGAGTGCTGCCAGCCCTGGGGAGCTAAAGTTTATTAAGGGAACCATGAATGCCAACATGTACTGTGACATACTGAAGCAGAGCATGATCCCCTCCCTTCGTAGGGCAGTATTCCAACATGATAATGACCCAAACACACCTCCAAGATGACCACTGCCTTGCTAAAGAAGCTGAGCATGTCTCCAGACCTAAACCCTATTGAGCATCTGTTGGGCATCCTCAAACGGAAGGTAGGGCTGCGCAAGGTCTCTAACATCCACCAGCTCCGTGATGTTGTCATGGAGAGTGGAAGAGGACTCCAGTGGCAACCTGTGAAGCTCTGGTGAACTCCATGCAGTAAAGGGTTAAGGCAGTGCTTGAAAATAATGGTGGCCACACAAAATATTTACTCTTTGGGCCCAATGTAGACATTTCCACTTAGGGGTGTACTCACTTTTGTTGCCAACGGTTTAGACATTAATGGCTGTGAGTTGAGTTTTTTTGAGGAGACAGAAAATGTACACTGTTATACAGGCTGTACACTCACTAGTTTACATTGTAGCAAAGTGTCATTTTTTCAGTGTTATCACATGAAAATATATAATAAAATATTTATATAAATGTGATATATATATAGTGGCAACATTTAAATGGAAAATCTTAAAGTTTATTTTTATTTTTTTTAAATTTTTCTTAAAAATTAAAAGGCATTCTGTGTAATGAAAAGCTACATTTTGGTTTGTTTTTTTGTTAAGAAATACAATTTAGTCTGAAGATTTCCTTTTAAATCACTTTTAAATAAAAAAAATGTAGCCACACCAGGCTATTTCAATACTTGCAAAGGTTTATTATTCCATGGCTATGAACAAAGAAAACAACAATGTTTCGGGAGTCACCCTATTCATGTTGCAACATGAAAAATGGTTAACTCCGGAAACGTTGTTGTTTTTTTCCATCATACACCTTTGCAAGTATTGAAATTGCCTGGTGCGGCTTCATTTTGTGCTTTGGATTTCAGGTGATGTTGGCAGACATCAGTAGCCTGCACTGACATTGTATTGGTAAGTGTGCTTAACTGCTTCTTGTTTTTTCTGTCTTTTAGAGATGTCCTGTATCAGTCTGTTAAAGACTGTGGGACGACAAGCTAAAGCTCTCACTCTGCAAGAGCCCTCAAATAATCTTAGAAAAGCATGCAAAGGTGAGAGAGCTACATTTTAGTATGATGCTCATAAAAAAAACCACTCTAAGAAGTCTTGCCAGTGCTGCGAGGTTGCTCAGAATATTTTAAAAAGACAACAATTAAATGTAAATGTCAATGTAAATTTAATAGCGTGTCTAGGAGATGATGGATCCATGGTCCACTACAAATGGTATTGTCTTTCCAGGCTCTACAGAATATCAGAATCATTTTAAACTGAATAAACTGTGGAAGCAATTTAAACAGGAAAAATAAGAAAAAGTTATTCATTACTCACCCTTATATAAAATTATTAACACATAATATATTCTCGTTAATACAGAACTTTTCCGTATTGTTTTCTTTTGTCCATTTATCGTCTGTTACATCATGTATTTGAATAGTTTTTCTATTATTGTAACTTAGCTCCTATGCATTGAAATGATGTTGTATCTTTTTCCATAGATTTCTCTTGACTTCTTATTCTTATGTTGAGAGTTCAGACTTAACATTCTTTACTTGATAGATGCTCCCAACTGTCTTCTTTGCTCAGTAAAACCTTTTCTCCAATAGTACCTATTACTGAGCATCATTAGGTAAGGTTATATAGGGTCTACCTGATCTTCAACACGGTGCTTCTTGTACTATAATAACATTCAGACAAAGGGTTGCCCTAAAACATAACAAAAGGGATATAAAGAGATATATCTCTGCTGATACAGGTCCAAGCTGCAAAGACTTTCTTTACATTCCTTCTCTAATAGGGGCTCCACCTTGCTGTTTCTGAAGGCAATATACCCATCCGCACAACCTCTATTTTCATCAGAGAACAACCTTTTATCATTCATATTTATGTAGCCTTTTTAACTTCTTTAAGAATTAAGGCTAAAGCTGACGTTTATGACAAAAACTTTTGACTCTTAAAACCTTTTCATTTGCAGATACAGAGCAAGATTTGTAAAACGACCCCAACTCCCCTTGTATCTTTTCCTTTCTTTGCTGTAATGCATTTCTCTCTGGGATGAAACAGATTAAGGAGTTGCAGTGATTTCATCAATTGGTCCTTCACATCCCTTTTGTCTCAGCACAGTGAATAAGATCTAGTTTATGCATTCAAAAGACTTAAAGGACTTAAAGATTCAAGTGTTGCACAGAAAAGTTGTCTCTGGTTTTCTGTCATTTTATTACCTTGTGCTCATCTTTGATTGAAGGAAAGTTTTGTGTTTCTGAAGCTGGATATATGGATATGCCTTTTAGCCAAAATGAAACTCTATTTTTCTTTTTTTCTTTCTGCAATCTTTAACTGAACAAGTTTGAAGCCTCTACCTTGTTCCTTGACAAATCTTTGCTGAGATGTTTGACCTTATCTCTGCTTTCCTATTATCTCTTTATTTTTGGGTCTCCCTGTCACTAATGATCTCTTGCATGGTTAGAGGAGCTCAATTTTTACTCTGCTGAAGGAAATAAAACTGTCGCTCATATTTTCCTTTTTATCCTTGCTCTTCTCTTTCCTTCTACTCTCTTTTTTTTAGGTTACATTATCTTTTCATAGAACATTTTTATATTTATACCCTGTTTGCTCATATCAATATCTTTTATTCAACCTAGTTTAAGGGTCGCTGGAAAACCTTTACCAAGTCATGATCACCAACTTCTAATTTAACTCCTCATGTGCTATAGCTTAGATGATAAAGTAAGACAACTAAGGCTTTAAAGACTTATTTTATTTATTTATTTTTTCTAGTTGGAGGTTATGATAATGTTATACTTTATTTTCCATGGAGTGACAAAAAAAAATAAAGGCTTGGTATTTTGTGCGAGATTTTTAGTGCAAATTGATGTAGAGTAAAAGTGTATATCGCTAGCAGCTGTGTGCTTATACTATAAGTTAAAAGTAGTGTTAGTTTTGTTTGAGCGCAACTTACCAGAGTTTGAAAGTAAACATTGACTCCCATTGTGAAGTTACCAGTTGCACCTTAGCCAAATGGAAATCATTAATACAGTGGCCATTCAGCTTTAGTATCCCTCACAGTGCAAGTGTTTACATCAATACCTTTGTACAGTGTGAAGGTGAGCGCTGCGGAATCTGTTGGCGCTCTACAAATACCTGATAATATTAATAGTGATGTTGCGAATAGTTCGCCGGCGAATAGTTCCCGGCAAACATAGCTTGTTCGCGTTCGTCGCGGCGGGCGAACATATGTGATGTTCGGTCCGCCCCTATTCGTCATCATTGAGTAAAACTTTGACCCTGTACCTCACAGTTAGCAGACACATTCCAGCCAATCAGCAGCAGACCCTCCCTCCCAGACCCTCCCACCTCCTGGACAGCATCCATTTTAGATTCATTCGGAAGCTGCATTCTTAGTGAGAGGAGGGACAGTGTAGCTGCTGCTGATTTAATAGGGAAATCGATAGCTAGGCTAGTGTATTCAATGTCCACTACAGTCCTGAAGGACTCATCTGATCTCTGCTGTAAGGACAGCACCCCAAAAAGCACTAGGGCTAGAACATCAGTCTGCTTTTTTTTTTTTTTCCTGTGTAATCTGATTGCAGTTGCCTGCCTGCCAGCGTGCGTGTCAGGCTCACAGCGTATACTGTGCCCACTTGCCCAGTGCCACCACTCATATCTGGTGTAACAGTAGTGTACATTTAAAAAAAACAACACTTTTTTGACTGTGAAATAATAGCAGTCAGTTTCCTCCAGTGTCACACCAGTGCAACTCATATCTGGTGTAACAGTAGTGTACATTAACCCCTTAATGACCACAACACTTTTCCATTTTCTGTCCGTTTGGGACCAGGGCTATTTTTACATTTCTGCGGTGTTTGTGTTTAGCTGTAATTTTCCTCTTACTCGTTTACTGTACCCACACATATTATATACCGTTTTTCTCGCCATTAAATGGACTTTCTAAAGATACCATTATTTTCATCATATTCTATAATTTACTATAAAAAAATTATAAAATATGAGGAAAAAATGGAAAAAACACATTTTTTCTAACTTTGACCCCCAAAATCTGTTACTCATCTACAACCACAAAAAAAACGCCCATGCTAAATAGTTTCTAAATTTTGTCCTGAGTTTAGAAATACCCAATGTTTACATGTTCTTTGCTTTTTTTTGCAAGTTATAGGGCCATAAATACAAGTACCACTTTGCTATTTCCAAACCAATTATGGCATAAATGGTTGTACATTTTTCTCTGGGATCCCCTTTGTTCAGAAATAGCAGACATATATGGCTTTGACGTTGCTTTTTGATAATTAGAAGGCTGCTAAATGCCACTGCGCACCACACGTGTATTATGTCCAGCAGTGAAGGGGTTAATTAGGGAGTATGTAGGGAGCTTTTTGGGGTAATTTTAGCTTTACTGTAGTGTAGTAGACAACCCAAATTATTGATCTAGGCCCATCTTGGTATATTTCATGCCACCATTTCACCGCCAAATGCAATCAAATAAAAAAAAAAATGTTACATTTTTCCAAATTTTAGGGTTCTCACTGAAATCATTTACAAACATTTTGTGCAATTATGGCACAAATGGTTGTAAATGCTTCTCTGGGATCCCCTTTTTTCAGAAATAGCAGACATATATGGCTTTGGCATTGCTTTTTGGTAATTAGAAGGCCGCTAAATGCTGCTGCGCACCACACATGTATTATGCTCAGCAGTGCAGGGGTTAATTAGGGAGCTTGTAGGGAGCTTGTAGGGTTAATTTTAGCTTTAGCGTAGTGTAGTAGACAACCCCAAGTATTGATCTAGGCCCATTTTGGTATATTTCATGCCACAATTTCACCGCCAAATGCGATCAAATTAAAAAAAATAGTTAACTTTTTCACAAACTTTAGGTTTCTCACTGAAATTATTTACAAACAGCTTGTGCAATTATGGCACAAATGGTTGTAAATGCTTCTCTGGGATCCCCTTTGTTCAGAAATAGCAGACATATATGGCTTTGGCGTTGCTTTTTGGTAGTTAGAAGGCCACTAAATGCAACTGCGCACAACACATGAATTATGCCCAGCAGTGAAGGGGTTAATTAGGTAGCTTGTAGGGAGCTTGCAGGGTTAATTTTAGCTTTAGTGTAGAGATCAGCTTCCCACCTGACACATCAGACCCTCTGATCCCCCCCAAAGAGCTCTATTCCCTACCCCACCCCACAATTGTCCCCGCCATCTTAAGTACTGGCAGAAAGTCTGCCAGTACTAAAATAAAAGGTATCTTTTTTTTCTATATATTTTTTAGCATATTTACATATGCTGTTGTGTAGGATCCCCCCTTAGCCCCCAACCTCCCTGATCCCCCCCCCCCAAAACAGCTTCCTAACCCTCCCCCTCTGCCTTATTGGGGGCCATATTTGGTACTGGCAGCTGTCTGCCAGTACCCAGTTTGCAAATAAAATGTTTTTTTTTTAAATTTTTATTTCATTTTTCTGTAGTGTAGCTTCCCCCCCCCCCAGACCAATCCCCCACCCCGCTCCCAGATCACTTAGATTTCCAAGTACTAAATATTTTGCACCCCTTTCTCCCACTTATAAAAACATTTTTTTCTGTAGTGTAGTGGTTCCCACCCGCTCCCTCCCCGTGCACGCGCCCGCCCGCCTCCTCCTGTGCACGTGCGCACCCCCGGCGATCCCGCCCCCCAATCCCGCCCCCCTCTCTCACAAGGACCGCATCGAGGGCCACCAACCCGCCTCCCACTTCAGCTCCCACCCACCAACAAATGCGGCCATCGATGCCCGGTGCAGAGAGGGCCACAGAGTGGCTCTCTCTGCACCGGAGGGGTAAAATTTGTTATTGCAGGATGCCTCGATATCGAGGCATCCTGCAATAACTGGAAAGCAGCTGGAAGCGATCAGAATCGCTTCCAGCTGCTTTTCAAACCGAGGACGTATGGCATACGTCCTCAGGCTGTTAACTGTATTTTTTCTGAGGACGTATGGCGTACGTCCCTCGGTCATTAAGGGGTTAAAAAAAAAACTAGAAATTTTGACTGTGAAATAATAGCAGTCAGTTTCCTTCACAACGTGTGCATTTCAGGGCCTGCCAGGGCACAGTGTCACACCAGTGTAACTCATATCTGGTTGTAACAGTAGTGTACATTAAAAAAAACTAGAAATTTGACTGTGAAATAATAGCAGTCAGTTTCCTTCACGCGTGTGCGTTTCAGGGCCTGCTAGGGCACAGTGTCACACCAGTGCAACTCATATCTGGTTGTAACAGTAGTGTACATTAAAAAAATCTAGAAATTTGACTGTGAAATAATAGCAGTCAGTTTCCTTCACGTGTGTGCGTTTCAGGGCCTGCCAGGGCACAGTGTCACACCAGTGCAACTCATATCTGGTGTAACAGTAGTGTACATTAAAAAAAAAAACTAGAAATTTGACTGTGAAATAATAGCAGTCAGTTTCCTTCACACGTGTGCGTTTCAGGGCCTGCCAGAGCAGTGTCACACCAGTGCAACTCATATCTGGTGTAACAGTAGTGTACATTAAAAAAAAAACTAGAAATTTGACTGTGAAATAATAGCAGTCAGTTTCCTTCACACGTGTGTGTTTTAGGGCCTGCCAGGGCACAGTGTCACACCAGTGCAACTAATATCTGGTGTAACAGTAGTGTACATTTTAAAAAAAAATACAATACAATTTTTTAATATATTGAATAGCAGTTAGTTGTCTGCAAGCGTGTGTGTCAGGCCTGCAGCGTCTACTCTGCCAACTTCTGCCAGTGCACAGTGCCACTCATATCTGTTGTCACAGTAGCTTGCACGCATAGTACCACTTATCAAAAATAAAATGACAGGTAGAGGCAGGCCAACCCGCAGGGGCCATCGTGGTGCTGTGATTCCCCTTTGGCCCTAGAATAATGCAGTGCGGTGCGTTAAACGGGGGAGTTTGGTCTGTCACTGTGAAAGCGGCGTAACCCATTACACTACTGATCGATACAACATCATACCTGATGTTTTAAAGCACGTTATTCCAAACAATTTAGGAATGTTAGGTGATTTATGCCTTTATGGATTAAAACCAGACTCTGCAATCAACTATGTAATTTTCCATGGGATTTTTGCCATGGATCCCCCCTCCGGCATGCCACAGTCCAGGTGTTAGCCCCCTTGAAACAACTTTTCCATCACTATTGTGGCCAGAAAGAGTCCCTGTGGGTTTTAAAATTTTAAGAGTTTGGATTTCAATGGGCGCTTATAAATTAAGCTAGGATCTTTATGTACCATTATATGTGTTACTTATCTAAGTGAGATATTATAAGTGATTTCTGATTTGTATACAGGTGAAAAAACAATAGTATCTAAGTGTCTCAGACAACGGATATTTAGGATTTAAGTCCTATGTGTTGACTGGTATGAAGAAATATTTTCTTAATGTT